>NC_081366.1:76105722-76243222 GCF_030684315.1 Stegostoma tigrinum | reverse complement strand
AAAGATCAACTCTAATATACGAGAGGTCCATTCATAAGTCTGGAGGAACACAGCAGGCCAGGCTGCATCAGAGGAGCAAGAAAGTCAACATTTTGACATTTTCTGAAGGGTCCCGACCTGAAATGTCAACTTTCCTGCTCTCCGATGCTGCCCGGCCTGCTGTGTTCATCCAGCTCCACACTGTGTTAACTCTGACTCCAACATCTGCAGTTCTTGCTATCATAAGAAATAACAGTGGGAAAGAAGCTATTCTTGAATCTGTTGGTACACAATTTGTGGTTGAGGCTCCCTAGTACCTTGCAAAATGTTTCACTTCGCCTTCCCCTCTTCTCCTTTGAGACACCCATTGAATCAATCCCAACCTTGCCTTCCTAGGTAAAATGCCCATTTTTTTGATTGGATCTGAGGGAAGGGTGTTGGAAGATTTTCCTGTATGACATGATATAGAAATGCAAATTGATGGCCATCTTTGGCAGTGTGGAAGCAGGCCATTTGGCCCATCGAGTCCACACCGATCTTCTGAAAAGCATCACCATAGGAACAATGAAGCAACAGAAGAGGAGTCTTAGTTATTTGGCTTTTAGCTTCTGGTCAGCATGATATAATGTTGAATGAGCACACCCTGAACAGTTTGTAGCATGAAAACAAAAATAGAGATTGCTGGGAAAGCTCAGCAGGTCTGGCAGTGTCCTGTGAAGAGAGATGTTATTTGAAACAGGGCCCAAAACATTAACTCTGATTTCTCTTCACAGATGCTGCCAGAGCTGCTGAGCTTTTCCAGCAATCTCTAATTTGTTTCTGATTTACAGCATCCACAGTTCTTTCATATTTTGGGCTGGGTTGTTTCAAGTGAACATGTCGCTCAGTTCCACCCTTCCTCCGAGAAGGAAATGAGCAGTTTGACGATATTTATTCAACTGACCGGGCCTCTATTTGAAAAGCTGCCTGTTGAAGCCTCACACCGAAGGCCTCTTGATCGTGATGACCAAACTAGAATTCTGATTGGTTAGAGGAGCCAGTCGAGTTTCCTCAGCGTACTGAGTTTAAAATTTCAATTTATAGTTCAACCTTTCACAACCTCAGGACGTGCCAAAGTGGCAAATCGAGCAACTTCTGAAACATCACAGAGTCAATGCCAGAAACTCAGCAACCAATTAAAGCCCCACAAACAACAAAAGCGAAATACTGAAGGTGCTGGAAATCAAAGTGTGGCCAGAAAAATCTGGAATCGATCAGCAGGCAAGGGAGCGACGTGGGAAACGGACTTAACATTTTAGATCTTGAACTCCTGTCAGAACAGGAAAAAAATACTATATCATTATTAAAGTGACGTCAGCGAGAGGCCCATCTTGTCCTGCCCATGCTATCTCTCTGCAAAAGCACCTCACAAACCCTTCCTCCTGCATCTTCCCCTAAAACCTTGCAATTGCTTTTCCCATCGGATCATTGTCCGATTCTCTTCCCAAGGCTCCCATTGAATTTGACTGCACAAAGCTATCAGGAACAGTCATCCACAGGGTGAGGGGCTTCTCACGTTGCTGTAATTTCTTTTCGAATCAGAGCCCTCTGGTTCTTTGAGGAACAATTTCTCCTACGTGACTTTGAGCACTTCAATCAGATGAGCTCTTCACCTATCCTACTCTGAGGGAATTAGCTCCTGCTTTTCTAAATTACCCACATAGACACAGTTCCTCACGTCGGAAATCATCCTCTTAAGGATTTTTCAGTGCCCTCTGTTCAGAAGATTTCGAGTTCCCACAGATTTTAAGCCAATGTAGAGGCAGGGAGAGGGAAGAATATCTGATGGTAATCACAAACAACTGAGTAATAACAGAATTGTTACACTCCAGAAGGTGGACATTCAGCCCATTGTATCTGCACAGCTTCTGTTACCTAGTGCCAGTCTTCTGCCTTCTCCCCATATCCCTGCACACCACAATCATCCAATGCCCCTCTTGAATGCCTCAGCTGAACCTGCCTCCACTAGATTCGCAGGCAGCTCTGTTTCACTGATATGAGTTAAGGGACAATGTCCTCAGGCCAAGGTAAAAGAAACATGGAAACTAGAAGCAGGAGTAGGCCGCTCGGCCCTCGAAGCCTGCGCCACCATTCCATATGATCGTGGCTGACCATGCTATTTCAGTATCCCTTTCCTGCTTTCTCTCCATACTCCTTGATCCCTTTAGCCGCAAGAGAGAGCAAAAGTCAAACTTGCAAGTAATGGTTCTTTACTTGAACCCCCGAACTGTGCATTTTAAAAGAAAAAAAAATTTGCTTTTATACAGTGCCTTTCGCGGCCATAGGATGGTCCAAGACACTTTATGCCAACATTGTCCATTTAAAGTGTGGTCACTACTGCAATGCCATTCTGATTAATGCAATCCTGTTTTCTTCAGTTTCAAATATTGCTAAGGCTTTCTAGCCCCTGTTTGACACTGAGATCAATATACTCATTGTCAAAGACGGGCCTTCATTCGAAATCCCTAACACACATCTCAGTAACAGCTGCTCCTATTTGCCCCCCGTTCTAACAACTTCATTCAAAGAGTTTCTTTTTGCCATAAATTGGAAACTTTGTGTGTTTGGCTGTTAAAAAGTGAATCTGTTATTTGCTCACAACTTGCCAAGAGCCATCTAGAGCTGATTGGAGTAAAAGATAAGGCTTGCAGAAGACCAGAGAAGGTGAAACGGGATTAGTTAAAGCAGGATGTAGAGTCAGCTGCCTTATTTACAGCCAATGTTTATCCACATGCTCTGCTTTTCGGAAGCTGGCTACACAAACAGTACAGATCGCGTGTTGAAAGAGGACATTTTATCACATTTCTATCATCCAACTCCAGCCCAAGAGCAAGGAACAATAGGAGTGACACAGGCAGATGTTTTGTTTCCAAACCAACTGCACATTGCTAGAAACTAATTAAAATATGAGCTCAAAGAATGTAATTGAAGAATGACAAATGCTGCTCTTCCATTGGAGTGTCATTTCACTTTGACCTTTGGAAATTGATCGCAGGTGGTGCAGGAGTGCACAAGTGGAGACTATAATTTCCATCGCTCTTGCCTCCTTGGTTTTCTTCCTGTTCACCCTAATATTAATCACTGTACCAACCCCAGGCAGCTTGTGGTGGGGTAAAGTGGGGCCACCCGTTCCCCTTTCCAGTTACTATAAACAGCCGTGTTATGATACACATCGTGGACCAGGTGGGACTTGAACCAGAATTTTGTGAGCCAGAGGTAGGGGCATTACTATTGCTCTAGAACAATCCTCCAATTCTCTTTTCCATGCAGAGTCTAAGGACCTATCTAATTAGCAGTAATAGACTACTGACCACTTATGAGTCTTAATAAGAGGCACTCGCCGTAACAATAAAATATCGCAGGTTGCTTAATAGCAGTAGACACAAGATACATTGAAAAGATGGATATAATACTGAGGATTACCAGGAGCCCATAGATAGACACAACGTAGCTGTCTTCAATGGGCCCTCTTGCTAAACCATCTCTTCTCCACCCAAAACATCATGACATCATCAGATTGGTTTGGTGAACTCTTTCAGAACTGTGAACTTATCTCCCACCTCTACCCAGGCCTTTCCTTCACCATAGTTATCCTGTATATATTCAAATATCTAATTACTTTTATGCCTCCTCTCCACCCCCCGGTCTCTGACGTCACACATTCTGGAGGTTTGACGCCTCTGATAGAGATTTTAAGAAAAAACAACAAAGATGACTCTTTCTAAGTTTTTGGCCTGGGGACTATTGATGTTGATTCTGATCTTCTGTAAATCTTTTCTCTGCTGGAGGATGCTTCATCTCTGGGATGTCTTTCAGAGAGGATGTTATTGTCATAGAGTCACACAGCACGGAAACCGACCCTTTGGTCCAACCAGTCTATGCTGACCATAATCCCAAGCTAAACAGGTCCCACCTGCCCGCTCCTGGCTCATTTCCCTCCAAACCTTTCCTACCCATGTACTTATCTAAACACCTTTTAAATGTTGTAACCGTGCCCACATCCACCACTTTCTCAGGAAGTTCATTCCACACACGAACCACTCTCTGTGTAAATAAGTTGGTCCTCATGTTTAACCTCCTGGACACCTTTAGCAGCAGATATCGCCCTGGCAACTGCTGCTGCAAATCGTCCTATTTTAAAGAACCCTGTCGCTTCCCAGTGTGACTAATTTAGACTCTCTAGGGCCCACACTATTTTCTCTGCTCCTCCTCACAGTGAAGAGTTTCTCCTGGAATACTGCTTTTTCCAGCTCCTGCACCCATGCTATTGACCACACCTCCCTTTCTATGTTTGGAGCTGCTGGCTGACTGCGTCTTAAATTAGTAACTCTCCTAAAAAGTGGCAGACCCTTGTCTCCTGAAGCTTTTCCCTCCTGGATATTTTCCCATCACCCAAGATCCTCAGACAGCACCTTGCAAACCCGCGACCACTCCCATCTACAGGGACGTGATACAGGGGGACACTGCCCCTTGAGTGTCCTTCTCCGAGCCATGACTTGGAAATATATCGTCGTTCCTTTTCTATTGCCGGGTGGAAATCCTGGAATTCTCTCTTTTTTGTTTGTGTACCTAAAACAAAGGGAGTGCAATGGTTCAAGAAGGCAGTTCACCACCAACTTTTCAATGAGGGCTTGCAACAAACGATAACCAGACAGCAATGCCTATGTGCCATGAGTGAATTACAAAATACTGCAAACTCAAGGTCCTTTGTAGGATCAAATGTAGCATCAGTCTGTGTACCCAGTGAGACATGTCCCGCAGTGCTTAGAATTCTGTCACTGTGCATTCTGGAACAATATTGTTTTAAGATTCCCAATCTCTGTGCTGCACTGGGTTAATGCAATTCTCTTTCCTCGACATTAAAGCACCCCAGTTTAAGGCAACACAGTGGCTGTACCATGCGAACAATTCCAGGGTCTGTAGCCTGCCTGCTACCCTGGCTGTTGTTTAAAACGGGCACAGGGCCAAGAGCAAGGTGAAGCCTCAGAATCTAGCTCAGTGTGAACCACGGTCAGACAACGAAGCAGCAACAGGAAAGCTGCTGGTGTCAGGCCCAACATGACCTGTCGACTGACACGCTTCCTACTGCTACAAGCGATGACATCTCCTTCCATTCTGTTTTCACCATGGCCTCTGAAGAGTTCGGCTTGTGCACGATCGCACGCTCCTGTTAACAGAGCTCCATTGTCTGTCCTCTATTTCATGTGGGGAGCATTAAGTGCTGTGGTTCCCAGTGTTAGCTCGACACTAGCCCACAGTGTTACAGTGACTCTGCTCATCACACACAGCTTCCGTTGGAAATTCCCCAGCTTCTCATTCCCATTGTTTAGAAATAATCACACTGTTTAAACTCAAAGCATCAGCCAGCATATTTCTTACATCTCTCCAAGTGACTGACAGATTGGTGCTAATTACTCAGTACATTATTGGCAGTAAATATTGTACCATCAGAGTGCATTGGCCAAACAATATTTTAAAAAGAGGTCTGAACAAATTAATATGTCGACATGTAAGGCTAGCAAGCAATGAGTATACAAACCGTAGAAAAACAGCAGTAAATAGAGTTTAAAAAGGGAATTACAATGTAGGAGCAAATTTCTTCAGATACTGAAATCTGTACTGAAAATTATAAATGCTGGAGATCACAGCGGGTCAGGCAGCATCCATGGAGAGAGAGCAAGCTAATGTTGAGTCTAGATTACTCTTTCTCAGAGCGCTGATGAAGAGTCATCTAGACACGAAATATCAGCTTGTTCTCTCTCCATGGATGCTGCCTGACCCGCTGTGATTTCCAGCATTTGTTATTTTCATTCAAAAGGGAAACGCCAAAGAGCAAAATGATTCCATCTTTACATGAAAGCGCATGGTATTCGGAACAGAATAGATGAAACAATAGCACAAATGCAGGTTAAATGGGCATTACAAAGACATGGTTAGAAGGAGAGCATAATATTCAGTAGTATGTGACTCTCCAAAAGGACAGGCATGTAGTAAGAAATGGTCTTGGGTTGGATGATATAGAATCCAAATGGGTGGAGGTCAGAACTGAAAAAGGGGAAGAAGACAGTGGCGGGAGTTATGTATAAGCCCCCTAACAGTAGCTAAATGTTGTACAGAGAATAAACCAGGAGATAATGAGGGTGTGTTAAAAAAAAGGCAATACATTAATCATGGGTAGAGATAATGGGAACTGGAGAATCCAAGATAACAAAGTGTGGAGCTGGATGAACACAGCAGGCCAAGCAGCATCTCAGGAGCACAAAAGCCTCTGATGAAGGGTCTAGGCCCGAAACGTCAGCTTTTGTGCTCCTGAGATGCTGCTTGGCCTGCTGTGTTCATCCAGCTCCACACTTCGTGATCTCAGTACATTAATCATGGCTGACTTTAAATTTCACACCGATGGGAATAATTAGGTTGGAAGTGCTACCTCGGAGGCAAATTTCATGGGGGGGGTCTATGAGGGAGAGTTGTCTGGAACAATCTGATGTGGATCCAGCCAAGAATCAGACAATTTTGGATCTGGTGATGAGTAATGGGACAGGTTTAATAAATGACATCAGAGTAAAAGATCCTCTCGGAAACAGTGATCATAACACAGTAGAATTGAGTTTGAGAGAGGGGATGTTGGGTCAGAAATAACAGTGCTTAGCCAGCATCTTCCCAAATGTGTAACGAATGGTGGAAGTGAATTACGCTACAGTCTCATCCTGACTCATTAAAAGGCATTTATTAACACAATGAGATTGTTTGTCTGTTTCGGACCCTTCTCAGCCACTGGGTGCTTGAAAGTCAGGCATTCACAATAATTGCTGTATCACTCTCTCAATTTCCTCAAGACCATTGTAAAGTGAAATAGGGAGGCAAGGAATTCTGCGTATAATATCAAAAGCAATTCTGAGCTTTGGAGCAAATGACACACATAACTCATACCAGAAGTGGCTGCTTACACAAAGTTTTTTTTGTATTCATTAACGGGATGAAGGTCTCGCTAGCCAGGGCAGCATTTATTGCCCATCCCTAGTTGCCCAGAGGGCAGTTCAGAGCCAACCACATTGCTGTGGGTCTGGAGTCACGTGCAGGCCCGACCAGGTAAGGATCGCAGTTTCCCTTCCTGAAGGACATTAGTGAACCAGATGGGTTTTTCCATCGTTTGGCAATGGGTTCATGGTAGTCATTAGATTCTTAATTCCAGAATGTTTTTTTAATTATTGAATTCAAATTCCACCATCTGCCGTGGCGGGATTCAAACCCAGGTCCCAGAATGTTATCTGGGTCTCTGGATTATTATTCCAGTGATAATACTTGCCCAATAAGATGTAAGGGTTAATCCTGTCATCCAAGAACTGAATGCCCTGTTATGCGTTTGGGCAGTGAGAGGGGTCACACTCAGTGAAGATAAATGACAGCACCTGCCCCCTTCAACAAGGCTCCCCTACTCACTCTCCTACTGCCCTGCCTGTACACTGATGACTGTGACCTAATTCCATCCGTGCTCCATCTACAAGTTCACTGACAACACCACTATAATAGGCTGGATCTCCAACAGAGGCAGAATACAGGAAAGAGAGAGAATCATCTTTACACCACATCACCAAGCATTCTATCGCTCCATCTGCATCAGCAAAACTAAACAGCTGGTCATTGAGGACAAAATGGAGGACACACCCCTATCTACATCAATGGAGCTGAGGTGGAAATGGTCAGGAGGGTCAAGTTGCTAAGAGAGACAGTCATCAACAACCTGTCCTGGACCTCCCATGGTTGATGCGATGGTCAAGAAAGCACAACAAAGCCTCCTGAGGAAGAAGAGGCAAAGGAAATTCAACATGTCCATGAGGGTCCTCACCAACTTTTATAAATGTATCATGGTAACTGCTCTGGCCAGGGCTGTAGGAAAACTACAGAACTGTGAACACAGACCAGTCCATCACACAAACTAACCTTCCATTCCTTGAGCAAAAACAAAAAGTTGATGGAAAAGCTCAGCAGGTCTGGCAGCATCTGTGAAAGAGAAAACAGTTAATGCTTCAGGTCCAGTGACCTTTCCCCAGAATCCTCAGAACATCCATTGACTCTATCCACACTTCTCACTGCCTTGGGAGGGCAGCCAATATCATCAAAGACCCCTTCCACCGAATCTCTTCCATCCAGCAGAAGGGACAAAAGCTGAAACACATGTACCAACAGATTGAAGGACAGCTTCTTCCCTGTAGTTATCAGGCTTCTAAATGGATGCCTCAAATTTTAAATTTAATGTTGATCCCACTCTTTGTGCACCTTCTCTGCAGATGTAAAATTGTATTCCTCGCTCTGTTCCAATACCCTAATGCACTTTGTATGGTATTATCTGCCTGTACTGTACGCAGAACAAAACGTCTCACTGTATCTAGGTACATGTGACTTGCTGGCTTAAACTAGCCCGTCTAGTAACGAACAACATTTGAAAGGTCTGGCAGCCTCTATTTTCGGCGCAAAGTAAAGGAGTGATTAAACAGGCGATTTCTGACAGTCTGCAAAAAGCCATCAGCAATAGAGTATATCCACAGTAGTTCCTCAGCCTGTTCCTACTCCCTGCTCTCCTGTCTGCTCACAGCATGGCATTATTGCCACCTGCTGGCTATAATTACCCATTACAGGTAGAGAAAGACTCTGAGAACAGGAATTCTTTGATTTTTCTCCCACTGGATTGCAGCTTCTGTCTGAAATCTGGAAACGTTCAAAATCTAGAACTCTCCCTTATTACCTGTGAGCTCTGGAAGAGAGCCAAGAGACCAGAGTTAATTGCATGCATATATAGATCTCACACAGTAGGAACTGCAGATGCAAAAGAATCTGAGATAACAAGGTGTACAGCTGGATGAACACTGCAGGTCAAGCAGCATCAGAGGAGCAGGAAAGCTGACATTTTGGGCCTAGACCCTTCTTCAGGAAAAAAAATTCTGAAGGAGGGTCTAGGCCCGAAACGTTAGCTTTCCTGCTCCTCTGATGTTGCTTGGCCTGCTGTGTTCATCCAGCTCCACACTTTGTGACCATTTATAGATCTCCTTTGCTGCTGGGTAGCAACCGATGCCTAGCAGCATATTAAACACAGTTGGTCAGTCTTATGTAGTGGGGTATTAACCAATAATGTGTAATTGTTCTACATTGATAGCCTAAGGAATGGGTTCCTGAATTATAGAAGGTGAACCCCTTGGGGAGTACGAGACATCTCAATGTGTACATTGGAGAAATTATACAACATTTGATTCAACGTCTAGTATAAACAATAAACTATGTCTCCATTTATTTTGCTTAATTCATTTCTTCATTGTGTGCATGACAAAACATGAGTGAAGATGTTGTGGTGTTTGGGTCTCAGTGACCTCCCCACCCCCCACCCCCATCTCGCTTCATGATCTCAGCACAGGTCAGGTCAGTGTTTCTGCAAAGTAGGTCTCTCAGCGAGAAGTCTGAATCACACACCATGAGCTGACGGTCCAGGGACATGGTCAAGGGCCGGATATTTTCCCTCTGCATTTCCTGAGGCAACAGCTCATGGACTTTCCCACATCTTTAAAAATTAAAAATTCTCGCGGACCAATCAGAAAACGCATTTTCTCTCTCAAATGTGCAACATTGTACTACAGGATCATTAAATCAGCTTTAAACAAACTCATGAGGCTGCCCTAATTAGCATTTCATTCCTGGATTTGGCAAAGATACTGCAGACTTCTGTTGAGTGAATAAGGAATTCCTACTTGATTGCCATCTGGAAACCAGTTTTAAAACTCATCAGCTGTCCACATGGAGATACCATCCAGGCGACAAGGGAGGGAAAATTTCTGTAAGGAATCACCTGTCCCAAACGAAAAGGAGGGGATTTTAAAAGGACAGACACTGTATGGCTCTGTCCTGTCCAGGTCTACGTAGAGACAGTCAGTCCCGTCTCTCACTCACTCTATCCCCATAGTCTTATCAATTACTTTTGCTCAAGCGACCATTAGATTCCCCTTTTGAAGTTATTTATTGGCTCTTTCCACTTCCCTCGTAGGCAGCAAATAGAAGTCATTACACAGAACTCAGTGTAAAAACTGCTTCCTCATCTTCTGCCTGTTTACCTTGCACAAAACAGTAAATCTGTGGCCCTTAGCCCTGGTCTCAGCACTTAATAGGAACAGCCTCTCTAAATGAAGTCAGTAATGTTTAACTAGCTCAGTAGTGAGGGAATGGTGATAGTTGTATCATTGACTGTGAGCTATAACTGTAAATCTCAGAGGGACCTGTAACAATGGACAAATATCACTATTGTTCACAAATGACGATTCACTATCATTCCAAACAATGCATTTATGCCCAAAGCTTGTCCATAACATTAAGGGTGAGTAGTACAGTTAAACAATCTTTTAGGTTAGATTTATACATTATCACACGCACATTTTGCACCATGCTCAGAGGTGTAATTGTGCGACAGTCGAAAAATCAGAATGCTGAAGGAGAGCACAGCTCCAACTGAAATGTAGGACACGAGGCTGTCACTTTACTTTGACGGATGCGGAAGCAAGGAACGAGGAGAGCAGCTAACTCTCAATCAGAATTAGCATCAGGAAGGGGGATTTATTGCTGCTTCCTTTGAGCAGCAGCAGTGAACTGTCAATCTGTCAGAATATGCAGGTGCGAAAGCTGAACACCCTATTCCGTTGCAGGCAGTGTGGTGATGGACAGCTAGATTAACCTTCCACTCCCTATCATTTCTGTGTGGGGTAGAAAGATCTGGATGTGCATGTGCCAACATGCACATGCCAGGTGTGTACAATTTCAAGATGTTGTTTAAAATTTTAAGTTAGAGAGAGAACTGAGAGGAGCATCCAAAAGATTCACATCTACCTTTAAAAACAGTCAGGAAATAAAAGGGGATTCTTAACTCCTGTACTTCATTCCAACCAACACTTGCCCTGAAAAGAGATTTCTGTCTCATTGTTAAGATCTGTGGGGATACAGAACACAGCTCATTTCAAACATCTCAGTAACAAAAGGTGTAACTGGGTGAGTAGTGAGAAAATGGTAATGACTGTAGCTCACAGCCAAAGATGCAGCTGTAAATCTAAGAGAGAGACTTGTAATGATAGACAAACATCACTATGGGTTACTAGCAGGAGGACACAGGGGTGAAATATTTGCATCTGCTGTGATATTTATAATCTAAAAGTCAAATTTAAGTAGGCAGTTTTAGCAAAGTAACAATGTAAACGTGGAATCTGCCAGCAGTGTACCTTTGTATTAGAAAATGTTTTGATACATTATTTGAGAAACTTGTTGGGAACATTCGAGAAAAAAAAATGTCAAAGCGATCCTTAATGTACACAGAATGAAATTCCAGAGGATTGCTCACAAATCATCCTGTTATTGGTCGATCTGTACAGAGACAGGTCAGTGGGAAGGAGTATAAAGGAAATGCTAAGCTGGAGTGAGTGAGTGGATTTGGAACAGAATCCCTGCAGTGTAGAAGCAGGCCATTCGGCTCAAGATCACTGTGGATTCTTCGAAAGAACATCCCACCCCTCTACCCTATCCTTGTAACCATTCATTTACCCAACGAGCCTATGCATGCCTGGGACACTACAAGGCAATTTAGCATGGCCAATCCACCCTAACCTGCACATTTTTGGGCTGTGGGAGGAAACCCAGGCAGACATCTCACGAACTCCACACAGACAGTGGCCTGCGGCTGGAATTGGGCCTTTGTCCCTGGCACTGAGGCAGCAGTGCTAACCGCTGAGCCACTGTGCCAGCCCACACGGGCAGCCAGTGAATACTGGTTGAAGAATCTGTCAACAGGAGATGATACATGGCATCTCCTATCATTAGGATAAGTAATTGAACGTCGCAGAAAGAAAACTGTTAACATTCACACAGCCCCAACAACATGAGCTTCTCCTCACCTTGTGGAAACTATACTGTTGAAAAGGTGGGTATTGATTAGATGATTAGATTCCCTACAGTGTGGAAACAGGCCCTTCGGCCCAACAAGTCCACTCCGCCCCTTGAAGCATCCCACCCAAACCCATCCCCCTATAACCCACACACCCCCGAACACTACGGGCAATTTAGCATGGCCAATCCACCTAGCCTGCACATCTTTGGACTGTGGGAGGAAACCGGAGCACCCGGAGGAAACCCACACAGACACAGGGAGAATGTGCAAACTCCACACAGACAGTCACCCGAGGCGGGAATTGAACCCGGGTCCCTGGTGCTGTGAGGCTGCAGTGCTAACCACTGAGCCACTGTGCCGCCCCAAATTGTGTTATGTCTGATCACATTTCACACACAAGTAACTCAGGTTAAAATATGTTCGAGAACAGATGGTCCCTCAATCACGTCTGCTTTTGTGTCCTCAAAGCAACAATGATTTTGTGGCAATTAAAATTTATAATGGACAGAGACAGATGCTTCTGTAGAGCAGAGACAGTGCCAGAGAGAGGATGGTTGATTGCTGAGGTGCAATGCCTTGAAAGGCTGGGATATTCTCCGTTTCAGCACTGCAACTCCAAACCCTCAAATGTGGACTCCCTCCACCAGCTTGTATACAGTCAACCAGATGCAGGATGGCAACAATCCAACAGCACCTTTCAAAACAGTGACTGTTGGTGTAAGGAACTGCCAAGGTTTAATATTGAAGAGTATCTTAAACACTATCCATTACAACAAAGTCATACAGGCTTGGTAGAAGGGCTTAGGATGTGGAAAAAGTTTATGTAAAGTCCAGGAACTCCTCAGTTCTGTCACACGTCTATCACTGTCTGTCAGATGCCCAATTAAAAGCACTGCCTTCCATTTCTGTTGGAATGAGGTGAACAGACTTGCACAAAAGAATTTTTCAATATTCTCAAAGAAAAAGGTCAACTATCCATTAAATTTAAGCTACAACAGACGAGGGAAGCATCGATGTCCTCGTCAGAACAGTATTCGAATTGGCACAAGCATTAAAAAAAATTAGTGATAATGGGAACTGCAGATGCTGGAGAATCCAAGATAATGAAATGTGAGGCTGGATGAGCACAGCAGGCCCAGCACCCTCACCCCATCCCTCTCTCTGATGAAGGGTCTAGGCCCGAAACGTCAGCTTTTGTGCTCCTGAGATGCTGCTGGGCCTGCTGTGTTCATCCAGCCTCACATTTTATTATCTTAAAAAAATTACCTTCTTTTAAAAGAAAAGAACCAAACTAGAGTGTAGGAAGGGTCTAGGCCCAAAACGTCAGCATTCCTGCTCCTCTGATGCTGCTTGGCCTGCTGTGTTCATCCAGCTTCACACTGTTATCTCATACTAACTGACACCAGTTTCTACACGCAACAAGCCATCAATCCAAACAGTTTTCCCATTGAAGGGATTACAGCTAATACATTTCTAACACACATTAAAGGGCATACAAGGCTGTGAGCCAAGTGCTGGACAATAGGATTAGAATAGTTAGGTGCTCATTTTTACCTGATGTGGACTTGATGATAGGCCAAAGGGCCTTTTCTGTGTGCAGTAAACCTCCAAGACTGTCAGCATTGTATCATAGGCACGCAAATAACAGCTTCTTCCCAACAGAATAGCAAATGTGTTTTCCTCTACCATATCAGAGGAAGTGGGCCTGTAGATCACTACTCAGAAAAGATTTACAGGGATGTTGCTAGGGCTGGAGGATTTAAGCTACAGAGAGGGGCTGAGATGGTTTTTCCTGGGGTGTCGGAGGCGGAGGGGTGACTTTATAGGGCTTTATAAAATCATGAGGCTCATGGATAGCCACTGTCTTTTCCCCAGGGTGGGGGGGAGGAGGAGGAGGAGGGAGTCCAAAACTAGCAGGGCGTAGGTTTAAGGTGGGAGGGGGAAGATTTAAAAAAGGGACCCAAGGGGCAACTTTTTCCATGCAGAGGATGGTGCCAGAGGAGATGGTAGAGTCTGGTCCAAAAACAACATTTAGGAGGGTACATGAAATAGGGAGGGTTTAGAGGGATATGGGCCAAACGCTAGAAAAATGGGACTAGATTAATTTAGGATGTGTGGTCAGAATGGACAAGCTGGACTGAAGGGTCCGTTTCTGCACTGTGCATCAGTATGACTCTACGAACTGGTGGCAGTATTAAAAAAAACGGCCCCATCGTGAGCAATACTACACAGTCGGCCGCGTGGAAACCAGAGTCGAGGAATTTTCACGCAGCAGCAACCCCTAACAACGCAAAGGGCAAAGGTAGCAAAGACACAGGGGCATCGCTATATGTAAGTCTACCCCCTTCCAAGGATCCCTTTCTAGCAACATTGTGGGTTGACTGTGACATCTAGACCACATTGGGACAAGGCAGCTGCTCACTTAACATTAACCATGAGCGATGAACGTTGGCCTATCCAGCCACAGGTGACACATTTTGACAAAAGAACAAAGGGAAAGGTTGGCAATTTTGAAATCTCAAATTTAAGCTCTGAGGAGCCGACACCCTAAATACTAACCCATTAGCAGCTTCTGGTCCCACATTCACTGCAACAGCTGATGCACCTTTGGAAATACCTCATATGAAAAGACTAAAAATCAGGAGCCAGGAGGGAAAAAATATTTAAAACTGCTCCACTATCATCAGATACTTGAAGACTACCAGGCCAAGAGGCTGAGGGGAAAAAAAAACTCAAACAAAAACAGAAATTGCTGGAAAACTCAGCAGGTCTGGCAGGGCCTGTGAGGAGAAATTAGAGTTAACGCTGTGGGTCTGGTGACTCTTCCTCAGATCAAGAAGGGTAAACGGGATCTGAAACTTAAACTGATGTTGTTCTTCACAGATTCTTGCTAGGCCTGGTGAGCTTTTCCAGCAATTTCTGTTTTCTTTATTCCTGAATTGCAGTTCTTTCAGTTTTTATTTAGTGGAAAACAAAATTAAAATTGCTCCACAAACCATCCAGGGATGACAAAGTTTGCTGAAGCTCTCTTTCCTTCAGCCTTCATATCAATCATCTTCCCTGATTGAAACCAGCTCAAGTCAGCAAGAATAAAGAAACGGAAGTAAGATGACTTGCGTTCTTAAGTAATTTCTACAATAACATATACTAAGAATTCATGATCAAGACCAAACAGGCTCACTTCCAAATGGTCAGGTTTTATTACATGCGCCAAATTGAAGTGTATCACCATCCCCAGACTGAAAGTTACATTTAAATTAAAATAGTTTACACAGATATAGAATTGAATAACTGGCAGGCATCCGATGGCTCGAACTGGCTCAGTATTGCATCAAACAGGGACACTGGAGATTATGAGCGTGATATTTTATAAAGCCAGTGACAATTAAAAGGAGGATTAAGAGTAAAAAAAAAAGAAAATTGACAACCACATAAGAAAGATCAACAAAAACTGTATTTACTGAAGATTACACCAAATGTGTAGCACTGACTTAAAATGTAGGAACTACAATACAATATTTAAAAAACCTCAGGCAGCAATACAGAGATAGCAAGTTGATTATAAAGCTTTAGAATGTTTTGAAGTAAGATGTCCTTTTCTTTCTAAGGGACAAAAGGATGTGGTTGAGAGGATAGTTATCACTCAAACAGAGACAACTATTTGCATTCAATCACTTTCTAGCTAGGTACCACTGGTCCACGAGGACCATGTTTGACCCGGACTCTGCTCCTTTCATCATGGATATCACAATCTCAGTTAGAGAGCGAGATCACTCCACTGGCTTCAAAACAGTCACTCTGAAACCAAACACTGTCCTGGAGATGGTCCAATCACAAAGGGCGAGGTGAACTCAAGAGAAGGGAACCTGCCCCTAAGCAAACACATGGTCTCAGGAATAACACACGTGTCTGAGAGACCTCTGACTCTGATGCATGTCCAAAGGCAATGCAGGAAGATGTCATGGATGTCGACTCTGGATGAAGAAATAAGCAGACTGTGCGCTGGCAGGCACAATCGGGAAAGTCATTTAATGCTTAATGTCCCATAGCACCAATAGGTCACAGGATCTGATCAACTACATCATAGTTCCCAGCAAAGACACATCCTGAACTTTTCCATGGAAAGTAATCATTGCCACGTATGGGAAAATGTCTACTACCTGATCAAGATCTAGTTTACGTGAAATGATTCAAAGCATGTTTTGTGTAATCTTCTAAGTTGAATATTAATACTGTTGCTCAAGAGTTTTAACCATACTGGCTGGAGCTAGCACTGCTGAAGCTGTGCTCTCACTATTGGCAGGGAGACAGGTGTGACAGGAGAAGATGGATTCCCAACAGCAATGGGCTGCTGTATGTTTTATTTAGAGGCACCTAATGTGGTTTCCCCGAACAATAGATACTAACAAAGAGAAGTGGACAATGCCACAAGTATTTCCATCGGCCATTAACCAGGCAAACACACCTTACCTCAATCTAATTTACACACACTTCTTCTGTCTGGTTATTCTGAATCAGCATCATTTCAGAACAGTTCTCCCCACCCCACCGTCAGCATCCTACTCATTAGCACAGCCCGTTTAACATGACTGTAACATGTATCCCTTGAAATAAAAGATTACATTATTAAAACTTGGAAAAAAAAACTTATGCTACATTACTTTTTTCTTCAAATAAAAACCCTTTGAGCTGTGCTCCTTCAAGTATAAAAAAAATCAATTTCCAGGTTAAAAACTAGAATCAAGCTGCTAGTCACTAGCCTAGTTTACATGGGTTTAAATACAACAGTAAAATCTGACCCTTCCAAAGGCTCCTAAGTGATTTAAAAGGCAAAGAGGGTTCTGAATGTACCCAGTTCTTGCGATTTCGCAAGGTGGCAGTTGGATCTCCAGCATTATTCTGACACTTAAGCTTTGGGATAGTGCAGGAGCATCAGGAAACTGTGAAAATGAGCGTTCGCTATCCAGGTGAGTTTTGCAAGAATTCATTGGCCAACAGAAGACAGGAACAAATTCCAACCCCCACCACCCTGAGGAAAAAAAAAGCAACTTTGACAATGGAGCAGAACCGTTCCACACGATCCCCAGTCCTGAGCGAGAATGGGTACTTGTACAGGGGGCTAATGCTAGCGTAGCAAGAGATGCAACTTCAGGAGGATGATGAGGCGGCTAGAAAACAAAAAGGATTTTAAATTTTTTTTTAAAAAGTTAGCCTTGTTAGCCATTTTTGGTAATTAGGACCACAATTCTTTTTAGCTTTCTGTACCTGGAGGCAGAAAACAGAGCTCTTATGGCAAGAAAGTCAAGATTCTAGCAATTTCATTCATATCAAAGCCATGGAAGCCAGTGTGCTGTTGTAAGAGCCTTACACTGATACTGATATAGTCTTTTGGATATTGGACTGGGAATACATGCTGGTACATGCAGGCAGGGCAAGTACATCACTGCTGGGAAGCAAAGGGCTGTATTGCATTCATTGTTATTGACCAAGCCAGCAGGGGAGTGTTGCCCTTTTGATGGGGTCCTTCACTGTCAAACCATCACAGCTCAAGCCCGGCCACATCACCTTCTCACGGCAGCCCGCTCGGACCTTTCTCCATAGCGGAAAGCAAAAATCTCAGCTGCTGGAAATCTGAAGCAAACGGAGAAAGCTGGAGAAACTCAGCAGGTCTGACAGCTTCTTCAGAGAGGGGGAGAAACAAAATTAACCTCGCGAGGCAGTTCTTATGAAACTGACAAAAGTCACAAGGCTCAAAAAAGAGGGTTTTGTCAGATCCGCTGAGAATTTCCAACTTTGTTTTTAAATCTTCCTGCTTAGTGTTCAGATGGCAGCTGAGCGTCGTCTTATTCAGATCTTCTCACTTGGATAGTGGTCAGGTACAGAAAGCTACCACTTTGTTGATGGTGCGATACACTGAAAAGCAGGACTGAGATAGCAGCCCATCTCAGTCACTGCTCTTTGCATGACACTCATCTACCAAGGGTGTTCTGAGGGGATCCAGGGGCAGGCACCACATGGAATTGTTCTTGTGAAGGGACAGAATACAACAAATATGGTTGGGCAGCATCTGCTCATGGCAAGTCTACTGCAACTGGCAGATCCCAGCGTTGTAATCCTGCCTGCGGAGCGGAAGGGGAAAGAGGTGGAGATCCTAACTGGATTGTAAAATTGGGAATGTACAGCAGGGCAATGCATTGGTGAAGGCTACCAATCTGTGCTGACCAAGGGGGTAGGGGAGAAAGAACACCACCAAAAAAGGTCAAGAAATAGGAGCTTCTACTATGAAGGTTATCCCTAAAATACATTTCTTTGAAACAAATAGCAGCTTTAAAACAACAAAAAAACTCTTGATTTTCCAAATCCATTTTGTTCCAATTCTACTCATGGTGATAATCCTCCTGCTTTCTGATGTTGAGGGATTCAGATGGCCATAGAGACCTTTCTCAGCCGTGTTGAGTCACTCGAGAATTGGAAGATCAGCAGCGGTTTGGTGCCAGGCTGAGGGCAACTGTAGAAAGGACAGTGCAAATCGAAAAGGCAAGAGGGGGTCCCATCGGGTGTTCTTCTCAGCCAATCACATCTTCCTCAATCTGGAGATGAGCTCCCGCCTCCGACGCTCTCCCGCCCAGGACTTGCTCTTTTTCCGCAACTTCAGCATCTCCTCCTGGAAGTCTTCATGGTCCATGGGACAGTACGTTGGAGGGTCACAATAATTCTGTAGTATGGGGAAGGAAGGGGTTTAAACAAAAAACACAGAAGTCAGGCAGTCCAGAGTTGGAGGAGGCAATAATCCATAGTCAGTTCATAGTGAGGAATCTCACGGAGACGCGAATGCTATTTCTGATCAAAATGCTCTCCCCCCAGAACCCAGGAAACCTCATCATAAAAGCAACGGCCTCAAAAAATGGTGCATGCAGTAGATATTTTGCAGCAGGACTCCTGTTCAGATGACAGAACCCTTACAGAGTGCAGGAAGAGGCCATTATGCCCATCGAGTCTGCACTGACCCTCCAAAGAGCATCCCACCTTATCTCCATAACCCTGCATTTCCCACGGCTAATCCACCTTAACCTGCACATCTTGGGACTGAGGGGTAACTGGAGCACCCGGTGGGGACAGAGACAGACCGTTGCCAGAGGGTGGAATTGAACCGGTGGCCAAATTGCCTCTCAGCACTAGTGCTGACCACTTTAAAGCCATTTCCCATTTGACAGTAGAAAATGGAGTCGTTTCGTGCCCTCCATGCGTCCATAAGCAGGTTTAACAAAGTCACAAGAGTGACAACGCTGCCTTAAAAATATTCTTTTGCTCCTCAAAACATTTAACGTTGACTTTCTTTTGTAAGAACTACAATCCCCTGTTCCGTGGGGCGATGAAGCAACAAAGTTGTTGAATACTGAGCAGAAGTTTTTGGTGTATCTGCCTTCAAAGGGCTGCCAATGTCCTGGACACTCGCTGTGCTTTTTGGAGAAAAGCCTCCCCAAGGATCACCACCTTGTAGTGGAGGGATTTGTTTACACCTTGGAGCCCGAAAGCTCAAACTGTCCAGAGCGTCGCTCCTGGCAGGGTCAGACATGACGGTAAGGTCAAGGGTCGGGGGGTCCAGACCAAACGCAATCCATGGTGACCTCAGCAGGTGATGGCTGAACTGGAATTAGTACATCACAACAGCCGCTACAGTGATGGACTGCTAGTCATTATGGTTTCTACGCCACTGGGCTTTGACCCCCTATCTGCTGAGGTCAACGTGGTGGCTGTGTGGGCCCTCCCATGCTAAAAAAAAGGATGTCACAGCCTCCCAAGACACACCAGCCCTACCTACATCCCAGCAAAAAGGTCCCAGGGCAACCAGCTAGTGGTGGGAGGGCACCCCCTGGTCACAAAGTGGGCACGTTAGCTGGTGGGTGTCAAATTCTGCCACCATGTTCGTGCAAGAGGCAGATAGAGCATTTCTGCAGCTCCTGCCCATGACTGGACAGCCCCCATTTAGGATCTGCTTTGCTCTGCTCACATGAGTAGGGGAAGGGGGCTGGGAAAATAAAAATATAGATTGCCTGCCTCAACAAAAAAAAGAAAATCTCCCGCCCGGATCACCCACATGCGGCTGGAAATGGAGAATTTTAAAAAAACCACTTTGGAGCTAGGAATGAAAGAACTAAAAGGGACGCAGTGGTCAACTGGAGAGAAGAACTGGAATTGTAGCCAGGGAACCGGAGAGATACCAGATCGGCTGAGCTGCTTTTGAGCGGAAGGGTCAACGGACCAGAAACGTTAACAGATTCTTTTTTTCTCCCCCCCTACTTGACAGGGGCAGAGACAGGGGCAGAGACAGGGGCAGAGACAGGGGCAGAGACAGGGGCAGAGACAGGGGCAGAGACAGGGGCAGAGACAGGGGCAGAGACAGGGGCAGAGACAGGGGCAGAGACAGGGGCAGAGACAGGGGCAGAGACTTTACAGTGTTGGACGCTCAATTAAGAACCAGCTCAGCAGTTGCCTCCGAGCTTCCCAGGAGGATCCACAACCGACTCATGGCCATTCATCTGCTGTTCCCTGACAGCCACATTGCAGTTATGGCCCAACACTGGACTCGGAGCTGGAAGTTAAAGGAGGAGACTTTCTACACCAACCTTGACACACTGTCGTTAAGCACACACCACCACCCACCCCCCCAACCAAGGGGAACAAGGCAATTCGTCAATGCCAGGGTTGGTCAAGACCACAGCCTGTGGAATGGCATCACGGGAAGGGAAGGTATTGGCTACATCAACTGTAATGTAGTCTTTCTCAAAATGTTCACCATCGCAAAAATACTCTTCCATCAAAAACAAAACAAAATTCAAAGCATCTAGGACCCACGCTCAAAACAATGGCACCTGACTGCCTATGTCAGTGTTCACTCCAGGGAGCATCGGGATGTGAACGTCACCTGGGATATGAACAGCTCAGGTGACTGCAGGACTGATCATTGGCCTATCCATTCCACAATGTCCTTCAGACTAGGCAGGAAGAGGAGGATACAGAAAAGAGCAGAGCCGGTCAAGATTCAATATGGGGGGCCTAGGTGACAGGGTCACACCTACAGGCCTCACTTGCAAAAAACTACCTTGGGAATACCCGAGGACATAAGAGAACACGGGAGTCTGTTTTAAAACAACCGTTCTCAGTGCCTGCAGTAATACCCACGGGTACGGTTCGATGAGAACAGCACAGATATTGACCTGCTCATCTCCAAGAGGAGGAGATCATTCTGCCGGGCACAGAAGGTCAACTGCAAGGCCTAAAGAAGGGCCTATGCCAAAGCTAAGGCTGACATCCAGAAGGTGGTAATGGACCTCAAAACAAAAATGGTGGGAAGCTTCTTCAGCACCACCATGGCAGTATGTGGTCCAAGGCATCATGGTCTAAACGCCCAGCTCTCTAAAGACAGACAGAAGGGCAATAAACACAGTCACTGGAGACATCATTTCCAAGAACCCCTCAACCAATGTTAATTGGAGGTCAGCAACCATATCCCCAGAGATCCATGCAGGGTGGCATGGGAGAACCTCCCAGTGAAGCCAAAGTACAAGGCAGCATAAGGAGCCTAAGGAACAAGGTGGCTGATGGTCTCGGTGGTACCCCTGCAGAGATTCTAAAAGGAGAGTGGCCCACAGCTCCATGAACACATCCATGCTCTGCTCTTGAAGATTTGGCTCAAAGGAGAACTCGCCTCGGAGCTCAGGAGTGTGACCAGATTGACTGCGGAAATTAGAGGGTTCTGGCAACCACTGGAAATGTAGAGCATGCGTCACCACCAATAAACTTCTGCCATTAGCTGAGGAAATCCTTCCCGAATCAGCGCGGACTTCACCTGTCCAGAGGTGAAACAGACAGGATCTTCACAGCACGTTAATTACAGGAAAACAAACCACTGTTTTACACGACCGTCATCAACCTGACTAAGGCTTCTGACAGTTCACCACCAGGCTCTCTCATTCCAGATGGGGAATGGTCAAACCCCTCTGACAATTAAACTAAAACACAAGCCCCGATCTGCTATGACAGGATTAGAGGTTCCCTAACAACTGCCCCCGAAACACCCAGCAAAAAACTCACCTTCCTCCTCAATCTGTTGAGAGTCATTAAAAGGAAAGAATCCCCCAGATCTCCATTTTACAAGAAAGAATTTATTTAACCCAAAAATGAACAATTTAACAAAATGACTAACAAACTGACAATTTCTCCCTTAGACTAATTACTTCCTAACTGATCTAAATTCTACTGGAATACTGCACAAATAAACACAAGTTCAACCTAATAAATCCAATAAACAAGGAGAACAATGAATTATGACTCAAATCGCTGCAAATTCACAGACTGTCTTCTGGAATATTTTGTCATCCCCACTCTTCACAAACGCCTTTCTTTCGTCCCTTCTGCTGTCGGGGATGTTTTATCTCTATAATTTCTTCAATGAGGACTTTGAGCTAAAATACAAGATGCTAGTGAGGCCTCACCTGGAATATTACGTGTAGTTCTGGTCACCCCATTACAGGAGGAATGTGGAAGCATCAGAAAAAGTGCAGAGGAATTTACCAGGATGTTGCCTGGTCTGGAGCGCAGGCCCTACGAAGAAAGGCTGAGGGACTTGGGTCTGTTCTCATTGGAGAGAAGGAGGCTAAGAAGGGGATTTAATAGAGACATACAAGATGATCAGAGGATTAGATAGGGTGGGCAGTGGGAGTCTTTTTCCGAGGATGATGACTTCAGCTTGTACAAGGGGACATAGCTACAAATTGGGGGGGGGTGATAGATCTAAGACAGATGTCAGAGGCATGTTCTTTACTCAGAGAATGGTAAGGACATGGAACGCCCTGCCTGCCAATGTAGTTAACTCAGCCACATTAGGGGCATTTAAACAGTCCTTGGATAAGCATATGGATAATTATGGGATAGTGTAGGGGGAGGGGCTTAGATTAGTTCACAGGTCAGCGGAGCATCGAGGGCCGAAGGGCCTGTTCTGCGCTGAGTTGTTCTATGTTCTATGCCATGGTGCCTTTGATGAACGTGATGGGCACTCAGAGCTGGAAGGTGCTGACTCGGGGGGGGGGTGGCAGATGACGGTGGCTAATTTTCCAAATGCCTTTGCCTTATACACCCGTAATGACGTAAATCAAATTCGACAGCATACATTGTTGTTTCAGGTTGTCCACACCATCAGCTTTAAACTCAACTGGCTTTCCGTATCGAGGTGCTTGGTTTATATTAATCAGCCAAATTCACACCTGCTATCTTGGGAAAGAAATGTTGCTTGTCTGTTCTATACAAAATATTCCCATTCTGGCACTGTGTGTACACCTGCGTTTATAAACTTCCAAGCACAGACAAAACACAAGCTCTTAAAGGGGCTATGACACTCTCTTCCCCATGATTATTATTACGAACAAATTCTAACTTCCTGCCTTCCAATTCATGAATACCCAGCCCACTTTCATAGCACACCTGTGGGTCCTGTCACCACGCAGGTACCCCGATAACATCCTCAGGATGCGGAGTTTGCTGCATTTCTGCGACGGTACTTAGCAACCGCGAATGGGAGTCTGAGCCTTTCACCGTGGACACCGGGCTTAAGCAGGGCTGCGTCACTGCACCCACCCTGTTTACTGCCTGCATTGCCGCCATCCTCCACCTCCCTGGCCAAAAACGGCCCGAAGGAATGCAAATTGTTTACTGTACCGACAGTGGGCCATTTAACCTTCACAGTTCAAGGCCGAGAGGGAGATCGCCACCTCGGAGTTTCAATATGCTGATGACGCCACCATCTCAGCACACTCCGCCCTGCACTTTGGACGGCTTTGCCAAGGCAAACATGATCTTAGGCCTTACCCTTAAAAAAACCTCTGGTACACCATCAACCACACCCAATAGTCTTTCCTACAATAAAACGTCAACAACAATCCCCTTGAAAATGTCGATCACGTACTTTAAACCTCTGGGGAAACACCACCTGAAGTCTCCACAGAAAATCACAGTGCACTTGTCTTTTCAGGTGATCCAACACCAGTGTCTTGGAGGATCACCACTAACGTCATCCAACTGCAACTCTGATGGACCGGCCATGAAGTGTTTGTCTGCGTGGATTTGCTCCTGGTGCTCCGCTTTCCTCCTACAGTCCAAAAGATGTGCAGCTTACGGAGGATTAACTATGCTAAATTCCCCCGTAGTGTTCAGGGACGTGTAGGTCAGTTGGATTAGCCATGGGACGTACAGGGGCGGGTCTGGGTGGGATGCTCTTCGGACGGTCTGTTCCAACACTAAGGATTCTAGGATTGCTATCAGAAAGCATGGGTGAGGCAGGTTAGCAGTGTCAATATCAGAACTTGCCTTCCAACAAAATGTGGATTGGCCAAACCACATGACAAAAACACTGGGGTGGGGTGGGACAGTACAGGATGGGAGTCCCAGCCCTTTCACACCTGGGCATTAGAATGTTTGGCTTTAGCTCAACAATCAAAGGCTAAGCTAGAGGGACATTGAAAGGACGGCCACCCCGACAGTGCAGCATCCCATTAGATTGAGCGTTCTGTCTTGGTTAGAGGCTCTGCAGTAGGTCTTTTAACCTGGGAGACAGAACCAGGTGATAAAACGACATTTGAATGTGTCAAGAGTTTTAAATCCCCGCAGTGTGCTACACTAGAATCCCTCCACCTCCCCTCGCCATTGCTTACCATGAACTGAGGAAAGAAAGCCTTATATCCTCCTTTCAGTATGTAGAGCTCTGGATAGTACAGGTTTGGGTATTCGTTCAGATTTCTGTCCTCTTCCCGCAGCAAGCGGCACCTTGGAGACGAAGTAAACCACATTGGTATGTGCAACACAGCAGCATAACCCCTCAACAGGCAAATCAGTTTCACTGCGCGGGATAACACTGTGGGGCTGGATGAACGCAGCAGGCCAGGCAGCATCAGAGGAGCTGGAAGGCTGACGTTTCGGGCCTAGACCCTTTCCCAGAAGTGGGGGAGGGGAAGGGGGCTCTGAAATAAATAGGGAGGCGGGGGGGGGAAAGAGAGGCGGAGGGAAGAGTTTCACAGCAAATTTCTGTGGTGGTGGTCTTCCTTTCAACGAGGCATACATAGACATTTTGTACCACCCCACTGGCCCTGCAGCCCGTCCTTACAGCTTTAACACCACAGGAATGGGACATGTGCGACTCTTGGTGGGAGAGCACAAGGGTCACGCATGCTCACTTTACATATACACGCACAAGGGACCTGCATCTTAAACAAGGTTGCGTCTCTCAGTGCAGAACTGCCTCACTGCTGCCATACAGTCGTACAGCACAGAAACAGACCCTTCGGACCAACCAGTCCAGGCTGGCCATAATCCCAAACTTATCTAAACTAATCCCACCTGCCTGCACGTGGTCCATATTCCTCCAAACCTCTCTTATCCAAATGTCTTTTAAACTGTGCCCACATCCACCAATTCCTCTGAAAGTTCATTCCACACATTAAATGTGTGAGAAGAAAGAATTGCCCATCAGGTCCATTTTAAAATCTCTCTGCTCTCACTTCAAAAAGAGAGCTCGGAACTTCCCCACCTGAGGGAAAAGGCCCTGGCTATTCGCCTTATCTATGTCCCTCGTGATTTTATAAACGCCCAGAAAGGTCAGCCCTCAGCGTCCTACGCTCCAGTGGGGAAATGGTCCCAGCTTATCCAGGCAGTCGCTTAAACTCTATTCCCAGCAACATCCTGGCAAAGCTTTTCTAAACTCTCTCCAGCTTAATAACATCCTTCCTCTAACAGGAGGCCAGAAGTGGGCACAGTCCCTCGTGGTTTTAGGGCCATTAAGGGATGGGATGGGTTACTGGGGTCAGTTTGGGACAACAAGCCCTCTGTTGGAGAGGCGAGCTAAGCCCACCATGGCATTAGCTGCTGAAGGGTTCACTTCCAGTTTGAGCAGCCGCAAGTTCAGACGCTGCTCACGGCCGTGCCAAGCCGCTTTGCGCCGTGCTGGAAGACCTCGCCGCGGGAGATGGAGAAAATAATTAACGCGGCTCACATCTTCGGTCCGCGCTCCGATGAAAATTCACAGTGGAAAATGACGATCAACCTCTTGCTGTCAGATTTGGGGACCACAGGCTTCCGGAAGAAATAGTCGATGCAGTCATCAGCTTTGTGAAGGTTCAGGGCACCCTGGCAAAAGTAAAGGCAGGAGTTAGCAGGAGCTGCCCAAAAGAGGAAAAAAAAAGTTATTCCGAAACTGGGATTTGCAATCAAGGCCAGAAGGCAAACTGCAATTCCACAATCGTCAGATTCACACGCAACAGGGTACGTTACTTCAAATCCTGAATATGTTGGGAGTTCAACAAAATAAAAACCAGAGTGAGGCAGACTCCGGCTACTCACAACAGAGCTCCCATTTGAGAACTTAACAATTGGTCAGAACAAGCTAGCTTTTAAGACTAAGGGGTAAGCCATGCAGGACTGAGGGGAAGAAGAATTCCTTCACTCAGCAAGCAGTGAAATTCTCTCCCACAGGAAACTGATGGGGGCCGGTTCATTAGGTATATTCAAAAGGGAGCTGGACGTGACTCGTGGCTAAAGGGATCGAGGGGTATGGGGGGGGGGGGGGGGGGGTGGGGGGGGGAGAAGGAGAGTGGGGGAATGGGATACCGACATTGCATGGAAATAACAAGAACCACACACACGGTGAGTGAGTGAGTCAGTGAGTGAGTGAGGAGACGCAGAGCTGGAGGAACACAGCAGGGGAGCAGGACAGTCGACGTTTCAGGCCTGGGTCCTGACCCAAGATGTCAACTCTCCTGCTCCTGCCTGACCTGCTGTGTTCATCCAGCCCCACACTGAAATTGCATCGAAGGGCTGAATGGCCTACTCCTCCAGCTATTTTCTATGTTTCAATGTCTCTTTACCGAGTAATGCATGAGGAGACGCAAAGGGTCACACATTTTTAAACGAGAACATTTTCCTATCCACTGCACTTACCCGGATATGACCTCCTTTAAACTCATAAGGGTAGCGGCAGTCAACGATGTGGAAATCTTCCAAAAGGTGATTGTACTCTCCATGTAGAACCTTCGCCATCTGTGACAGAACCAGGCTTTAGAGTATAGATGCTTCCTGTCCTTAAACTACTACACCCTCACATACTCAAACAGCTGCGCAATCCCTCAGGCTGGTTTGCCTGATGAAGCCTACTCTGCCCAATTGGAGTACGGATGGGAAAGTTGACCCTAACCTGTGACCTGGGGAAAACACAATGATTCAAATGTCGTGGGTAAACATCAGCGGGCTACCTTTCTGTGCTGTAACCCGCTCTGTGATCTCAATCCCAGCGAGTCAGATTGAAACACAAATGGCACCGAGCAAAAGAGGAGCTAAGAAAGCAACTGCAGTTTAACAAGACCTGCAGATGTAGCGGCCAGGTATGGTCCCTGATCTCCCACATCTGACAGGAGGAACATACCACTCCACTCACTGCCTCCTCTGCCCCTTTAATCACGAGCAGACTTGGGGAGAAACGAAGGTCTGACCTTACCTTCACCTTGCTGCTGCTTCCTCTCAACAAAGCCCGATATTCACTGAGGTCTACTTAGATCTAACCAGCAGCATCTCGATCACAAAGCAGCCCCTTGCAAAAACAAGCCAGAAGATACAGAAACTCCTCCCTCCCACACTTCACTCAACTCCCAGCGTTTGCATACTCTCTTCCTAGTCACACTCTCTCAGATAAAGAGTTGGAGCTCCTAATCGAGGGCCCAGAGGGTCTTATTTGAAGATTGCAGACTAGATGAATTGCTTATGAAATCTCTCCACTTCTCTCACTCAACCACACTCCGACACACCGGCTCGGTTATAAAACGCAAGCAGCTCCAGGTTAGCAGCGCAGCTCACCGTTTCTGGAGAGATGTATTTCAAATCGCCATGCTTACCCATTACTGTGGGCAATGCATATATCTGTCAAATAAAAGAGACAAAACCCATTAGCAGCAGGGAAACATCAAGGACGCAGGTCAGGCTTTCAACATCACATCAACCTAGAGGGAAAGGTGTCATTAGAATCATAGAATCTTTACAGTGTGGAAGCAGGCCATTCAGCCCATCGAGTCCACACAACTTCTGAAAAACGTCCCACCCAGACCCACCCCTGCTTTTCCTATGCCTGATCCACCCAGCCTGCACACTTTCAGGCTATTTAGCACATCCAAGCCACCTACCCTGCTCATCTTGGACTGCGGGAGGAAACGCGCGCAGACACGGGGAGAACGTGCAAACTGCACACAGACAGTCGCCCGAGGGTGGAATCGAACCCACGCCCCCTCGCGCTGTGAGGCAGCAGGGCTAACCACTGAGCCACCGTGCTGTTCAAAAAGCCTGCTTCACTTGGTATTTGTATTTCCCGGGCAGTCTCCCATCCAAGCACTGACCAGGCCTGAGTCTGCTGAGCTTCTGAGATCGGACACTTACAGGCTAGCGTGCCTGTAGACAGGGGCTACTGGTAAATCCCAGGAAGTACAAGACTAAAGCACCAAACAAACAAAAATACTCCAAAGACTTCCAGTTTCACAACAGACACCAGATTTAATTTTTCCCCACTCTTTCACAGGATGTGGACATCACAAGCTAGATCAGTGCTCATTACCTATTCCCAGTTGCTCTGAAGAGGGTTGTGGTGGGCTCCCTATTCAAGCCACTGCAGTCCTCCTGGCGTAGCTATAAATCAATAACACTCAGTGAAAATGAATGAGCTGTGATGTATTTCCAAGCCAGGGTGGTGTGAGACTGAAGGGGAACTTCTAGGGGTGGGGGCAGGGGAGCGACGTTCCCATCCATCTGCAACTCTTCTCCCCCTACGAGAGGTTTGCAGACACGGAGGGTGCTAACGCAGGAGGCTTGGAAATCCATCACACCCAGTCACACAACTAGGTGGTGAGCCCTGACCTCGCTTCTAACAGGGAGGTAAGGAGAAAGGGCCAGCGGCTTTGAAACAGCTATCAAAAGCCGAAATGGAGTTTGGGGGGAAAAAAACTTTAATGAGATTGAACCACAGCAACTGAAGAATGGGCTACGGAGATCAAGTTATACAGCATAAAGTCTGGTGCTTTGAATTCTCTCTCAAATGTAAAATGTTTCGAATATGAAAAAGGAAAAAAAAAGTCAGTCAGTCATTTTGGATATTTGCTCACTAACTATTTAAACCAGAGACACACACAGTCTGCTCATTACATCTAACAGGTACAAAGGCAAGACACCAACAGCTCAGCAAATAAAGGCAATGTAGCACAAAAATCTCTTCGTTTGGGTCGTCAGAATACCAAGCGAGAGGCACATTACATTAATATCGTCACTTGCAGATAGAGATGGACAGGAGAATCATATGCAGAGCCCTTTCCTGAGGGATCACTTATTAGGACAGGCTGCTTACGTTGGTGTTCTATTTCCCAGCGCTTCAAAGGCTCCAAGGTAACTCGTTGTGATATTCAAAATAAAAAAGGGAATCGAGCCGAGATAGAGGGAGAAATGAGATCCCCTGAAACAAGGGCAGAACTGAGAAGCAGCATCTAAAAACCGAAGAACTGAGCCATTCAGGAGAGTGAATGAAGGAGTTATTTTTCTCCTCACATAAAGACCAGTAGAAATTTAGACCCTTCTTCCTGGGAGAGGACTGCAGGATGCTGGATCAATTGAAGTGTTCAATTTTGAGACAGGCAGATTGAGGCAGTAGCTTTCATGGATATAGATGAAAGGCAGGCAATGATGTGGGGTGCAGATAGGCTGCGCTCTAATTGTTTCTAGGTTCCCAGCTGAAAAACAGGAGAGTGTGTGCGCGTGTAACCACATCTCAGTAGATTAACAACTCCCTCCCTCCAGGGTCCCACACAGTGGCTACCTACCCAGAGGGAAGCAGCAAGGACCATTTGATATGCAAAGCCCCAGCAAAAGCCCCAGGGCCAAGTGAGGGGAGAAATAGACAGATTTCAGAAAATAAAAAATGTTGAAAAAAAAACTCACTTTGGAAAAGTTTCCAATCAGCTCTGTAGCATTCCTCTCCTCAAGAACCTTGGTCACATCAACATTGCAGGTGGTCATGGACTGTCTCTGCAGGGGGAGGAGGAAAACCAGAGCATTTACATGGAATTTTTGTCAACTGCATAATTGAGAACTAACAGCTAAAGACCAAAAGACACTCCAGGTGTACAAACCCCCAATGTTCCCTATAGAGAGACAGAAATTGTAATAAAGACTGAAATATTCACTTCTTAAGTTACAAGGTATTAATTCTGCACCTTATGAAAGGCCCGGATTACCCATCTGGCCTGCACACTCCCGGACACTCCAGGCAATTTAGCATGGCCAATCCACCTACCCTGCACATCTTTAGACTGTGGGAGGAAACCGGAGCACCCAGACACAGGGAGAATGTGCAAACTCCAGAGTTGCCAAAGGGTGGAATCGAACCTGGGTCCCTGGCGCTGTGAGGCAGCAGTGCTAGCCACTGAGTCACCGTGCCACCCCACCTGATAATTCTAGCACGCCCACATCCAGGGATCAAAATACAAGAAACAAGTTCCAAACTCAAACTCAAATGATTCAAAAACAAAAAGAACCACCAGACGCTGAAGAGCAATAAAATCAACAGCAGTATTTCACTAACTTACAACAAGGAGCAAGTGGCAGTTCTCAGGGCTGCTGGGAGGAAGGAAGTTGTTGGGGGTATGTTCCCCGATTGAACGTCAGGGAATTCGCATCATTATTCAACATTTTGCTTTCTATCTGGAGAAACAGTCCTAAGAAGTGCCAGTATTTTCCAGTGGGTCCCAATCTAACCTAGATTGGGAGCTAGTGACAAACGCTGCATTTAAAGCAGCAAAAAGTGTGGAGCTGGGTGAACACAACAGGCCAAGCAGCAGAGGAGCAGGAAAGCTGACGTTTTGGGCCCAGAAGGCTGGGGTCTTGCCCCTGAAATGTCAGCCTTCCTGCTCGGCCTGCTGTGTTCATCCAGCTCCACACCTTGTTATCTCAGACTCTCCAGCATCTGCAGTTCCTACTATCTCTGCATTTAAACCACCGTTTGAATCTCAAAATCTTCAGCTGGAGATTCTCCCCTCTCCACCACTATGAGGTCAGAGTTGATCCAACATTCCCTACCTTCCCTTTCCTGCCTTTTCCCCCCTTAATCCTGGATTTCCTTACTGATTGCAAACCTGTCGATGATTCTATCACCAGGTTTCTCTGCTGTTAGCACAGAATAGGTTTCAAAAAATAAAAAAAATGTTGACACAATCTCACTTTGGTAAAGAGTTACCCATCAGCTCTATGGGGAATGGGGCATGGTGGAGATTAATATTCTAGTGAGGGAGCTAACATGGAGGACAGCACATTAAACAAGAGACAGAAATCACAGCATGGAAACAGACCCTTCGGTCCAACCTGTCCATGCTGCCCAGCTTTCCCCAGACTAAACTAGCCCCATTTGTCTGCGTTTGACCCATATCCTTCTAAACCCAGATAAGTGTGGAGCTGGAGGAATGGAGCAGTCCAGGCAGCAGAGGAGCAAGAAGGATGATGTTTTGGGTCGGGACCCTTCTTCAGAAGGGGATTTCTGAAGAAGGGCCTAGGCCCAAAACGTCAGCTTTCCCGCTCCTCCAATGCGGCCTGGCCTGCTGCGTTCCTCCAGCTCCACACCTTGTTATCTCAAATTCTCCAGCATCAGCAGTTCTTACTATCTCCCTCTAAACCCAAAGCCATACTCACAAGGGAAACATTAACTGCCCAGAAATGGCAGAATTAAATTGACATGACGCCATAAGATTGCAGCAAGCCTTCTCTTGAAAAGAAAAAGATGACACAGAAATCCATCACTTTATAATCACCTACTGCAGACTGGGAAGATCAAAGATAATTGCTTGCATGATTGTCTCTAATGCTGTCACTGCACCTCAAGTAGCTCACACTATATGAAATGCTTTGAGGTGTAAGAATACATAATTGCAAATCTTTGTGAAATAAAACCAGACTGTTTTAAGTCATCCAATTGCAAAGTGTTCATTATATTAGCATCCACCACATATTCCCCATGTAGTATCTCCTGAGCTTCTGCAGGCTTAAGCTAGAAACTCCACATTCATTTACAAGGAAAACATTATCATAGTGACTCCCAGTTTTTTTTGATTCCTGGTTAATGGCATATATCTTGGCTGAAAGATTTAAAGCTGCTTGTTCCCATTTACAGTACCTTTATAAAGCCCATTTGTACCCCTACATCCCCTCTCTTGTAGACTTTCTCATTCATTTTCAACATCTCACTGCCTTTTTGCAGCTCTCTTGTTACTTTTGTAGCCATACATGCACCCTTAATACTGTCGGCTGCCTGGAATAGCTCCAACACGCCCCACCCCCACCCATCCTAGACTTGTCAGCCCCACTTCCCATGACCCAACCCCAGCCACACTTCCCACAGACAACCCCACTACCTCAGGCAGGAAATCCAAGAAGAGAACCAGCCTGCAATCAAGAGGGGCAGCTCTCCTGACATATGGAGGTGACAATGTTCTCTGGTTTAGTGGTCAATGGCGATGGACAGAAGGACAGGAGTTCACTGACAAGCCCTTCCACTGTGTCACAGTGGAGCATGGATTTCTTTGCTGCTGGGTGCTGTCCTTGAGATGAAGGGTATTGCATCCAAAATGCAAATTGGAAGACTAACTGAACCGGAGGAAGGCACGCTGCTATAGAGGGAGATTAGGGCAGTAGGATCATTTTGGATCACTCAAAGATCTGACACAGTAGGCCAAATGACTACTGATTTTTGCTGTGAACCTTGTCGGTTCTAACTGAGCAAACAACCTGGGCTCCTTACCAAGGGTCGGTTTCCCCTCCTCTCCTGATCCTCATCTTCATCCTCCAGGGGGCTGTCCAAACTCTTCTGCCGCTTAGTCTTCACTGGAGAGTCCATTTCCTGAGCTCGCTCCAGTCTTTTCAGGAAAGGCCTGTGGAGCCTCTCTGGCATGGATGGCGACCGAAACAAGCCTGGCCTATGCTTACAGGCTGGCACCTGTTTGTGGGGGTGGTGGTGGGGAAGAGAAGACACAAAGCAAGCAGCGATAAAAGAGTGTAGAAACCCAATTTTGTGACTACTTAGCACGACCTTGGCTTCTGTAGAGTCAGGCCATTCAGTCCAGCTGACTCCTTATAGCTCAATAGAGCCCAGAGTCACACTGTACAGAAACAGACCCCTCAATCCAACTCATCCAAACCTAATCTCAAATTAAACCAGTCCCACCTGCCTGCTCTTGGCCCATATCCCTCCAAACCTTTCCCACTCATGTACTTTCCCAAATGTCTTTCAAACACTAACTATAGCAACATCCACTACTTCCTCAGGAAGTTCATTCCACACATGAACCACCCTCTTAAAAAAAGACTTGCCCCATATGGCATTTTTTTAATTCTCCCCCTCTCATCTTAAAAATATGCCCCCTTGTCCTGAAATACCCCATCCTAGGGGAAAGACCCCTACCATCAACCCCATCCATGCTCCTCATGATTTTACAAGCCTCTATGTAGTCACCTCACGCATCAGTGAAAAGATGTTCCAGCCGTTCTTTACAACTCAAACCTTCCATACCCAGCAACATCCTGGTAAATCTCTTCTGACCCCTGTCCAGCTTAATCGTAAGTGCAAAAGACAAAACAACAAAAAGCAATTTAGTACAAGCGCAGACCCTATGGCCCTCCAAGCCAACATGGACATCATTCCCCTCCTGGCTTTAAGTTCATTTGAATCCAGAGCGGCTCTTTCAACTCTGGAGTGAAACTGTTAACCTGCTTTAAATTTGAGCTCAACAGTCACGAACAACATGACGAAAATTCTTGCTGTATTTGGAAGCTTGGAATCCAAAGTGGTCAGAACCATTGATAGCTCTAAGTTTGAATTTTGTTCCTCTCTTGTGTATTAAGATCGGGAGGCATAGTTTTATAGTTTCATTTGAGTTCTGGGAGTGGTGAGGCGAATTTTTGGAAATTTGTTTACATGCATTTAAGTGGAGCTTTTGAAATTTTTTGTAGCGAATAGGTCAGAGCATTAGAAACAAAAAGGGTAGATAAGAGGAAAACATTCAGCCATCAGAAAAAAAAGGAGCAGACTCATTCGGCTCCATAATTCAATGAGATCATGGCCGATCCTCAACTCGGCCTTGAATATAAGTGACCCAGTTTTAGCAGTCCTCTGCAGTACAGCATTCCAGAGATTCACTACACTCAGAAGAGATTCCTCCTCATCTATCTCCCAAAAGGACAATCCCTTACTCCCAGATGTGACCCTCTGGCTCCAAAGCTTCCCAACGTCTAACCAGTCCTCTAAGAATATTGTACGTTGCAAAAATGTTGCCCCTTATTCTTCTGAGCCCAACCTACTCAATCACCCCTCAAAAGTCAGTTCCTCCATCAGTATCAGCTTAGTAAACCTTCCTTATACTCTCTTCAATGGCAACATATCTTTTCTTTAGATGAGGGGTGAAAACTTAGAGTCATGGACATGTACAGCATGGAAACAGACCCTTGGGTCCAACTCCTCCATGCCAACCCGATATCCTAAATTAGTCTAGTCCCATTTGCCAGCATTTGGCCCATATCCCTCTAAACCCTTCATATTCCTATACCGTCCAGATGCCTTTTAAATGTTGTAATTGTACCAGCCCCCCACCACTTCCTCTGGCAGCTCATTCCATGCATGTACCACCCTCTGAAAAAGTTGCCCCTCAGGTCCCTATCAAACCTTTCCCCTCTCAACTTAAACCTGTGCCATTGAGATTTGGGCTCGCCAACTCTGAGGAAAAGACTTGACTATTAACCCTATCCATTCCCCTCAATTTTATGAGCCTCTATAAAAGGTCACCCCTCAGCCTCCGAAGCTCCAGGGAAAATAGCCCCAGCCTATTCAGCCTCTCCCTGTAGCTCAAACCTTCCCGACCCTGGCAACATCCTTGTAAATCTTTTCTGGACCCTCTCAAGTTTCACAGCATCCTTCCTACAGCAGGGAGACTAAAACTAAATGCTGGTCACTGTACTTCAGCTGCGGTCTGGCCTGTGTCTTTTATAGCATAAAAGTAGGGCAGTCTTACTAAAACTTAGTCCCCTTCAGAATAAAAGGCCAACATTTCATATGCCTTCTTCATTACTGGCTCAGTGTCTGATCGCTTTCAGTAATTTACACTAGAGGCCTCCCAAATCACTCGTTGCTGTACCTTTCTGAAAATATCAAAAATAGGAGCCTGTCTTGAACAGTCATTTCTGAAAAACTTTCTTCACTGCTTCACTTTGTAAAATAAAAAGAAAATTATCCAGCTTTATTGTTTTACTAGGTTTAACTTAGAATGCTTTTTTTTAAAAAAAGGATTTTTTGAGCATTTTGAAGTAAATTAATAGCAGTGGAATAATTTAACAAATCCAAAGCGAAAAAGAGCATGATATTTGCTTGTTCAGTACAAGGAGAAATGAACAATAAGTGTGGCCTGAAATCATCTATATTCCAAAACAGAGAGGAGAAAAAAACCAAACAACTGAGAGCTGGACGGAGGTCTAATTTATTCCTTGTGCTTTAATCTGTAGCTCTACCGAGAGGTCACCAACTTTCACAAAAGGCTGGAAATTGCAGTAAAACAAAGACATGAGGGGGTTAGTTCATTGGGGAGTCAGGTAATATTCAGATAGATGGTTCTCTGGGAGGAATCAATGTTTTCACTGACAATGGGCCAAGTGGTAGTCATACAACTCCAACAAACCCCTAGCCTTAGAGGCTTGAGCAACCACAAATATGAGAACACAAACAGAAGTTGCGGGAACAGCTCGGCAGGTCCGGCAGCGTCCGTGGAAATACAGTTAACATTTCAGGTCCGGTGACCCTTCCTCATGTTCTAAGGGACACCGGGCCCAAAATGTCAACTCTTTCTCCACAGATGCTGCCAGACCTGCTGAGCTGTTCCAGCAACTTCCGTGATCAGAGATAATGGGAACTGCAGTCGCTGGAGAATCCAAGATAACAAAGTGTGAAGCTGGATGAACACAGCAGGCCCAGCAGCATCTCAGGAGGACAAAAGCTGACGTTTTGGGCACAGATCCTTCTTCTGATCACTTTGTTATCCCAGCAACTTCTGTTTTCGCTCCTGATTTACAGCATCCGCAGTTCTTACGGTTTTAATTTCGTAAACATGAGGGCCCACTCAGCCACCCGCGCACAGAGTCCGCAACACTCACTGCGTTCGTGCCCATTGTCCGGTACAGGATATCGCTGGTGAGAAGGGCAGCCAGGCTGGACGACATAGTCATGTTCTTATTTCCCTGTAGAACAAAATATCTAAACTGATCCATTGGCCACCCCTGTGTATTTTATACCTAGGTACATTGCACCTCCAGTTCTAGTAACCCAAAGTCTAGCTCAGCGTGAGCAAGTTTGAGGCCTGAAGCAAAAATTCACAACACAAAGTTGATTAAACACTTTAGGGTCTGCATTGGGTCATACAATCCCACATAATGTGGAGACCGACCATTTGGCCCATCAAGTCCACACTGACCCTCTGAAGAGCATATGGACGGACATGGAATAGCGTACATTAGGTGGGCTTCAGATCAGTATGACAGGTCGGCACAACATTGAGGGCCGAAAGGCCTGTACTGTGCTGTAATGTTCTATGTTCACCCAGAGCCAACCCCCTACCCTGCACAATACCGGACAATTTAGTATGGCTAATCCACCCTAAGCTGCACATTGGTGTGAACCAGAGCACCCAGAGGGCACCCGCGCAGACACGGGGAGAATGCGCAAACTCCACACAGACAGGGAGTCTCCCCGAGGGCAGAGCTGAACCCGAGACCCTGGTGCTGTGAGAGGCAGCAGTGCTAACTGCTGAGCCGCTGCACTACCCCCAAATGCTAAGTGGGACCAGCAAAATATCTGCGGTCAATTCCGTATCTTTACAGCAGCAAGTTTTTTTTTTTTTAAAAATCCCAAAGAAATGCTATCCTTTCCATGTCATTGCACCCCCCCCCCAGTTCCCTTCATCCCATTGGCACAGAATTGGGGTTTCTGTTGTGATGACCCCAAAAACTGGGAGGATTCAAATTCATATTTAAAATGGTTTGAAATATTTAAGATCAATTAAAAAGAAAAAAGGGCCTTTCTGTTTTTTGTCTTCCACCACGAAATCACTGGCTCTAGGAAAATTGCAGTTCCCCAGCTGGCTGTATTCGCGTGGCACCTTAAAGCAGTCGCCTTGCTTGTGCCCAGGGAAAGAGTCAGCAAGAGATTAGCCACCATCAGGGCATCACAGCCTGCACCATTCTGCTCTGACACTACATCCCAGTCAGCAAGGGCACTAAGTACCCTTTCTCTCGGGGTCTATTGCTGTCATCACACCCATGGGTGGTTAGCGCTGCAGCCTCAGCACCAGGGACCCGGGTTCGATTCCATCCTCGGGCGACTGTCTGCGTGGAGTTTGCGCATTCTCTGTCTGCGTGGGTTTCCTCCCACAGTCCAAAGATGTGCAGGTTAGGGTGGATTGGCCATGCTGAAATTGCCCCATAGTGTAATGTAGGCTAGGTGGATTAGACATGGGAAATGCCAGATTGCATGGAAAGGGTAGGGGAATAGGTCTGGGTGGGATGCTCATCAAGAGGGGGTGGTGTGGACTCGGTGGGCCAAATGGCCTGTTTCCACGCTGTAGGGATTCTATAATCTATGACTTGCCTGAGTGAACCTGGTTACTTCAACAGATGCTGATCGTACCTGGTGCTCTAGTTTCAGAGCTAGCATAATGTGGTCAACTGCCGGAATTTAACAGCACGGGTGCCCTGCTGAGGAGTTAGTTAGCAATGAGAATGGAGACGGGATGCACAGGAGGAGGGAATCATAGAGACGACAGCGCAGGGAGCTCTCCACTACCTCAGTGTCACACTGCAACAGCTCCGAAAGCCCCTCGCACACGCCATCGACGTTCGCGTGGTCATCCAGCCTGAGGGATTCCGTCGACATAGGGCTGCTGGTTCCCGCCATCTCAAAGTCCACCTGAAATTTAAAACGATTAAAGTAACTGAGTCGAACAGTGGGCTCCCGCTCCGCAGAGAGGGGCACAGGAATTGTAAAAATTAACACAGGAAAAAAAATTTATCCTGCAGCATGTTTAACAATCCAGCATAAACCTGCAGGTTCATACAAATATTTCGCTATTGCGTCGCTTGGTTTGGCTTCCATTACACAGTCTCGTTCCAAAGATGGACACCAGTTCAATGCTAAAAGGCAGGGAGAGAGAGTGGCTGACTGCCATTCATTACCGGAAAATAGCGTGGTATCAAGGAGCCCGAATAACATGGGAGACAAAAAGGAGGTTAGGGAGGAAAGTCCCCAGCAGCTGGAGTCGTATCCAACACTGGGGACTCGAATCTTGGCAACTAGAATCAAACGTTTCCAGCACAGGACCACGCTGCACGAGATCTATAGGGAAAGGGTTGAGAGAGAAAGCAGTCAGCTGATCACCTCTCCTTGACACTCAGTCATACAGCACAGAAACAGACCCTTCGGTCCAACTCCTCCATGCTGACCAGATATCCTAAACTGATCTAGTCCCATATCTCTCTGAACCCTTCCTCTCCATGTACCCATCCACATGCCTTTTAAACATTGTAATTGTACCAGCCTCCACCATTTCCTCTGGCAGCTCGTTCCATACACACACACCACCCTCTGCATGAAAATGTTAGGTCCCATTTAAAGTTTTGGACTCCCCTACCCTGATGAAAAGACATTGGCTATTCACCCTTTCCATGTCCCTCCTGGCATATCAACATCGAATCCCTACTGTTCCAGGGATTGGACAGTGACAGTGGGGTGGGTGGTGGTAACATTCATCCCCTAGGACCACAGATAAATAACTTGGCTGCTAGGGTAGGTCATAGGGCAGGTATTTTTTGGTGAGCAGATCATCAGCTAAGATCAAAAAAGTTAGCACAGTAGCTTTGTGGTTACCTCTGCTGACTCACAGCACCAGGGACCCAGGGTCAATCCCACCTTCGGGCGACTGTGGAGTTTCCCCATGTTAGGTTCCCTACAGTGTGGAAACAGGCCCTTCGGCCCAACAAGTCCACACTGCCCATTGCAGCATCCTACCCAGAACCACCCCACTATAACCTGCACACCCATGAACACTACAGGCAATTTAGCATGGCCAATCCACCCAGCCCACACATCTTTGGACTGTGGGAGGAAACCGGGGCACCTGCAGGAAACCCAGGCAGACACGGGGAGAAGGTGCAAACTCCACACAGATAGTCGCCTGAGGCTGGAATCGAACCCGGGTCCCCAGCGCTGTGAGGCTGCAATGCTAACCACAGCCACCGGTGACACCCAAAGTCTGTGTACCTTTCCTCTGGGTGCTCCAGTTTCCTCCCACAGCCCAAAGACAGGGCGTGTTAGGTGGACTGGCCGTGCTAAATTGCCGATAGAGTCCAGGGATGTGCAGGCTAGTTGGATTAGCCACAGGAAATGCAGGATTAAGGACTGGGTAGAATGATCCTCAGAGGACTTGATGGGCTGAATAGGCTGTTGCCACACTGTTGCAATTCTATAGTTCTAATTCCCAAAGCCCCTCCTCCACCTATGAGGCACAAAATCAGGAGCGAGTGAGCCTAAATTACTACAATAAAACTCAGATCATCACTAAGACAACCAGCATTTACCCAGTTCAACATTCACTTCCTTCAACCAGAGCACAGAGGGTGTGCCAGCTGTCTGATTCACTACGCACCCCGCTAGCTCCAGCAACTGAAGGTCAGGGGTCAGTGATATATTGGAACATTACGTGGTCGATGGGTTAGCATCCTGGAATTCCCTCCCTAACAACGACCACAGTGCTGGAATTACTTCGCTTCACTGCGATGAATCCAAGAAGCAGCCCAACACACACCTGCAAACCACTGGGGAATGGCTACTAAATACCAGCCTTGATTTCCTGATAAGAATAAAACACTGACTAAATTTAAAGTCTACTCTCACGGCTCAGTCATTAGATGGAGCACAAGGATGATACAGATGAGACCTGGAAGGCCAAATCCTCGAATAGTGCATCTCAGCACCAACTGGTCTCAAAAGGGAAGGAACAATGACAATGTAATGACACAGTCAGCCAATTCCAGGATGCTCCTTTACCTCAGCTCAGCAGCAGGCTGGGAGGGAGGAGAAGACGACACCAAAAGTGGGAAAGCAGAGCAATTCCAATTCCATAACACATCGGTTTAGGTAGGGACTCACCACAGAGGGCTTGGAAGATGGCGTTCTACAGGCTTCGGGAGCTTGCAAGGGGATCAAGACTTTACTGGGAGTTCGGGAAAGGTGGGCTTTGAACCAGTGTTCTTCCCGCGTGTCAAAGGATCAGAAGAATTGGAAGAAAATGCAGATGGGTGGGTGAGTAAGTTTGCAGACAACAAATCCAGCTGTGGATAGAGTAGAAGGTTGTCAAAATACAGCCTGTTAGAGATCAGTTGCAGATATGGGCGCAGAAACAGCAGATGGAGTTTGATCTGGGTAAAGTGTGAGGTGCTGCACTTTGGGAGATCAAATGTTAAGGAAAAACTATACAGTTAGTTAATGGCAGGATCCTAAACAGCATTGATGTACAGAGGGATCTTGGCGTTCAAATCCATAGCTCCGTGAAAGTGGCCACGCAAATAGACAGGGCGGTGAAGGTGGTGTATGGCAAGCTTGCCTTTATTGGTTGGGGAATGGAGAACAAGAGTCAGGATGTCACGTTGCAGCTTTATCAGGCTGTGTTTAGGCCACACCTAGAATATTGCGTTCAGTCCTGGTCACCACACTACAGGAAGGATGTGGAGGTTTTGGGTAGGGTGCAGAAGAGGTTTACCAAGCTGCTGCCTGGATTAGAGGGTGTGAGCTATAAAAGGAGAGGCTAGAAAAACTCAGGTTGTTTTCTCTGGAGCAGCAAACCCAAGGAGAGACATGATAGAAGTCTATAAAATTACGAGACACATACATAGGGTTGACAGTCAGACCCTTTCACCCCCCACAGTTGAAATAGCTAATACCAAGGGGCATATGCATGTAATGAGAGAGGGGGGAGTTCAAGGGAGATTGAGGGACAAGTTTTTATTTTTAGTGGTTGAAATCTGGAACTTACTGTCAGGGGTGGTGTGGAGGCACATATAATAGGGACATTTAAAGGGCTTTTAGATTAGCACATGGATACGCAAGGAATGGAGGGGTATGGATCAAGGGCAAGCAGAAGGGATTAGTTTAATTTAGTGTCACGTTCAGCACAACATTGTGGGCCAAAAGGGCCATTCCTGTGCTATGCAGTTCTACGTTTAAAAAATTCTTGGAGGTATTGACGATGAAAACCATCACAGTCAGTCAACCTCAAGGCAGGTCTGCTCCCCGAACGTTCTAATTCTATCACTGACACTTAACAAGCAAACAGGAGGCAGCCTACCCAACGGGACTTTCTGGAAAAAACAAAACTCAACATCAACAGTACTGACTGCAATTGAGTTGTCAAAGCTAAGCAAGTAGATGACCTGCTGAAAACAAGGCAATGAAAGAAAATATCAGAGCTTCCAAAGAAATCAATTTGAAAATAAAAAGAAAGTAGACCCCTCACATTTTCCTTGTTGCACCCGAGGCTTTGGAAATCCACACGGTCCTGAACCGGGCTCCGACAGCCAGACTCACTGAACATCGGGCTGCTGCACAGGACCTTGGGCTGCAAGGCAAATACACCAATGAATTAACCTCCTTATTTTCTGGAGTTAGCTGTTTGATCAATGCATCGAAGGGGGCTTGTCTGTCAGATATGTAACATAAGATTGCACAAAGGATATTACTGAGGCCATGTGAGTTTTAAAGACAATAGTACAGCTGCCTTTAGGGGTTATATTTCTGATACTAATCCACAAATGATTTCAGACAGGATTTGAACTCGCAACCTCGGAGCTAATGGTCACCAGACACTGCATTAATACCCGATGGAGGTCTGTACCATTATCTTTATTGGGATCTCGACCAGTCCCAGAATGGGTTTCTACTGGAGTAATTGTTTACCAGGCACAATCTTTAAAATACAGTGTTACAATCTCTATTTCCTCTCCTTAAAAAGTCAGAGGGACTGGTCACAGATAAGCAGGGGTTCCATTTGGTTGTTTTAAGTGATCGGCTAGAAAAATGTAACCACTTCTGAGCGTTCCTACACTTCACAGGGTCCGAGACTTTTCCTTTAAAAGAAGAGCAAACTTGAAACTTCTTGTTTGTCTTAATTACTCCTACATTCCAAATTCCACCAAGTCAGCTTTATATCTAGACCATTTTTGTTTTACTTAATTTTTAAACAGTGTGATGAAAGCTACAGTTTGTTTTCCTTATTCATTCAAGGGATGAAGATATCACTGGCCACGGCAGCATTTATTGCCCATCCGTAATTGCCCAGGGGGTAGTTCAGAGTCAACCACATTGCTGTGGGTCTGGAGTCACATGTAGGCCAGACCAGGTAAGGATGGCAGTTTCCTTCCCTAAAAGGACATTAGTGAGCCAGATGGGGTTTTCTTGACAATTGACATTGGATTCACGGTCATTACTAGACTCTTAACTCCAGATGCTTATTGAATTCAAACTCCATCTGCCACGGTGGGATTTGAACCTGGGTCCCCAGAACGTTATCTGTGTCTCCGAATTAACAGTCCAGCGATAATACCGCTAGGCCATTACCTTCCCCAATTGTTATCTTTGGAATTTGGACCAGTTTAAAAAAAAGTGTAAGAAGATTTTTTTTTAAAAACCAAGAGGATCAGTAAGTCTGATGGAATGGTGTCCTCAATCCAGCATTGCTCCGGAAGCATGACTTTAGACCCCAGTGGGATAAGATGTTGATGCTGTCTGGTCTACGACAGCCAGTGTAAACACATGAAGCCATTAGTTTGGTTTTTGCTTCAGAGCAGAGAAGTCAAGAGCTCAGTTCAGAACACTAAGTGATTGAGTTTATAAATATGCTTTTTTTTTCAAAAAAATCATGAAGTGGTTTTGCTCGCAAAACAGAGTTTAGTTCAGAAGTAAGTTCTGGTTGTCTCTCGTGGCGAGAGTTCAGGTGGAAGCCAGTTACCTCAGCAGGAGGAGTTGGAGGAGCTTCCAGGCCAGGAGAGATGGATAAAAACCTCCAGGTTATTGGTGCGGAGAAAGTTTAGGCTCTCAGATTTGTGACCAGACTCAGAAAGGGATCATCATATTGTCCCTGCAGTCCATGGGAAAGTTCCTGGAAGGGACAGTGACTAGAAACCTAAAGACTTAAGATGCCGGGTGTAATTCCTTTAGATTGGAGTCTCTTCAATGAATGGTGTTGAGAAACAGGTTGAAAGTTTGTTGCCTTGTTTGTACTAAGATTTTTTAAACACAACTTGGATTGTGCGCTTTGTGTAATAAGCCTACATTCTGCTTTAAAAGAGCATCTACAGATTCACCAGTCACTAACCACCATGATAGAGCCAAAAAACAGCCAGGCTTCTTCTGGAATTGAGCTTGCTGTGCAGGACTAACAGCCAGGGTCATAATGTCAAGCACATTCTCCTCACACACCTCTCACATAGCCTCACCACATCTCTGAAAAGCACATACCCATCTCTTAGATGGGTGCGTTCAACAAATTAGACTGTGCTTATGCTAACAGGCACCAGGAATTAACACCTTTTCTCCCTTGGTTCTCCTTAGCTCTGCACAGCCTGAAGAGCTGCTTCTCATCAACAATGCAAGTTCTTACCAAAAGCGGCTGTGTTCTTCCTGCAGGCTGCTTGCTGTGGAAATAAATAAAAAAGACACGTCAGCGAAGGTAGTTGCATCCAACACCACAAACAGTAACAGAGACCGTTTAAGTATTGAGGAACCAAGAGGTAGAAACTGAAGCTGCGACAGGAAATTCACAAAAAAGTCAAATTCTACCACAAATCGAACCACGCAGTGGGAGAAATGCCATAGAATGGGAATCTTCGAGAACTCCATATTAAATTGTTAGGACTCTTGCAATAAAATGCAACACGGCATCTGCAGTAACCCAGAGATAATGGATTCTCCAGCATCTGCAGTTCCCAAGATAACAAAGTATGAAGCTGGATGAACACAGCAGGCCAAGCAACATCTTAGGAGTACAAAGGCTGACGTTTCTGGCCTAGACCCTTCATCAGTGAGGGTCTCTGATGAAGGGTCTAGGCCCGAAACGTCAGCTTTTGTGCTCCTAAGATGCTGCTTGGCCTGCTCAGTTCATCCAGCTCCACACTTTGTTATCTGCAGTACTCCAACTGTCTTGATCATTCATTAATGGAGTGCGGACATCGCTGGTTGGGATACCATTTATGAGGTGCCCTTGAGAAGATGGTGGGGAGTTGCCTTCCCCCATGGCTACCGTCCATTTGCTATGTGTTGTACAATGCTGTAAGAGATGGATTATAACCCAGTGGCAGTGAAGGAACAAATCACAGATGCTTGGTGCAGTGTTCTGCCAAGTTAATTCACCTGCGCCACTCCGATCGATACCAGACTGTAAACTGAGTCACCTGCAGGTCTCCATTATTCTGTAAAGAAATCAATTTTTTATTTATTCATTTTGTGGGATGTGGGCCTTGGTGACTGGACCCAGCATTTATCGCTAGTTGCCCCCTTGAGAAGGTGGGGGTGAGCTGCCTTCTTGAACCACTGCAGTCTGTGTGCTGTGGGTTGATCCACAATGCCTTTAAAAGTAGGGAATTTCAGGATTTTGACCCAGCGACAGTGAAGGAACGGCAATACTTTTCCAAGTCAGGATGGGGAGTGGCTTGGAGGGGAACTTCTAAGGGGGTCATGTGTCAACTCATGCTGCTGCTGGAAGGAGTCATGGGTTTGGAAAGTACTGAAGGAGGAACGCTTGCTGGGCCGCTGCTGTGGGTCTGGTGGGTGGTACACACTGCTACCACAGTAGTATCAGTGGCGAGTGGCGTGGCTATTTGTAGATGTGGTGCCAGTTAAGCAGGCTGCTTTGTTCTTCCTCCTGAACTACTTCTCCATCACTGAGTCAAATCCTGGAATTCCCTCCCTAGCAGCATTGAGAGCCTACCTCCAGCACAGAATGCCACAGTTCAAGAAAGCAGCTCATCACCACCTTCTCAACTAGAGACAGGCAGTCGGCCCAGGGTGGGTGACACCCGCATCCCACAACTGAATAAAGTCCAGGTTCCTCCCAAGGAAATAGTAAGACAAGAGGAGCGTTATTTCACAATAAGCAGAAAAGTAATTGTCCACAGAGTTTATAGAATCCCCAGAGTGTGAAAACAGACCCTTCGGCCCAACAAGTCCACACCAACCCTCAGAGCATCCCACCCAGACCCAGCTAAGCTACACCTCCCTGAACACTACAGGGCACCTTAGCGTGGCCAATTCACCCTAACTGCACATCTTTGGACTGTGGGAGGAAACCGAAGCTCTCAGAGGAATCCCACACAGACACAGGGAGAACATGCAAACTCCTCACAGAGAGTTGCCAGAGGGTGGAATCGAACCCGGGCCCCTGGCGCTGTGAGGCTGCAGTGCTAACGGCCCCCGTTGTCTGGGAGTAGGAACCTTGTAAGGCTAAGACCCTCGCTCAACACAAGGAAGTACTGTTGATGACACACCAGTGCATGACTGTGACAGGGCTACACAGTCAAACAGGTCATCTCTTGGACGGAACCCAAAAGCCAGGCTCATCTGGCTCCTCAGGGAGGCGACAGACTAGCGGCATTATCGCGAGACTGTTAATCCAGAGACCCAGATAACATTCCAAGGATCCGGGCTCGAATCCCGCCACAGCAGGTGGTGGAATTTGAGTTCACTAAATATCCAGAAATAAGAATCCAAACGATGACCGTGAATCCATTGTTGGGTCAAACCCATAGGTTCACTAACGTCCTTTAAAGGAAGGATGCTGCCGCCACCCCCCCCACCCCCCCGCCCCACCCCCTTCCCCAGCCTGGGCCTGCAAGTGACACCAGGCCCACAGCAATGTGGGTGACTCGGAGCTGCCCTCGAGGAAATTAGGAATGGACAATAAATATTGGCCCAGCCAGCGAGACCCTCATCACGTGAATGAATAAACAGAAGAGTCTACCCGCTCAGAACAATGCAAAACCCTGTCTCCACAGCACTAATTTCAGAGCAGAAGGGAGCACAGTGATGCCCTGGAATGGAGTTAGCCCTTGAACAACAGTGTCACGAACAAATTGTCTGGACTTTATCTCACTGCACTGCTTAAACGGGCTGCAAACTTCAGAAGTGCAGCACGGGCTACAAAGTGTTTCACTGTATCTTGAAGACCTCAAACACGTGAACTGAATACATTCTAAAAAAAGAGAGAGGCAAGTTGTGAAATTTGGCACACAGTCCAGGATCAGCTTTTAAAGCTCCGAGCTGATCCCACAGAAGCGCCACACTGCATCAGCCAGGAAGATGTACTCATGCACTCGAGTGGACCAACCTCAGGCTTTGAGGCACATTCAGTTTGACTCGCAGAGAGGTGCCGGCCTCTCCGCAATGCTTTGAGAGTCACTGGAGGTAGCGTGGTGCTGCTGCAGTTCACATTCGTTAGAACAAACTCAGCCTTCAGTCTGAAAGGAAACTGTACAGCAACATTCAGGCAGCTGTGGAAGGCGTAATGCTAATACTTATGTAAAAGGACATAACACTCTAAAGGTAACTGCCTCCCTGAACAGCTACCACAGAACATATTAGTTGTATCCCCAACATAAGTCAGCTGTCAAGTAACCAGGGATAGAGTCCTAGAGCTGTACAGCACAGAAACAGACCCTTCTGTCCAACTCATCCACGCTGACCGTATATCCTAAATTAGGCTAGTCCAATTTACCAACATTCGGCCCATATCCATCTAAACCCTTCCTATACATGTAACCATCCGTACGCCTTTACATGTTGTCATTGTACAAGCCTCCATCTCCAGCAGCTCATTCCATTCACACACCCACCGCGTGAAAATGTTGCCCCTCCTCAGGTCCCTATTAAATCTATACCCTCAAGTTTTGGACTCCTCCCTACCACAGGAGAAAGACCTTGGCCCTCATGATTTTATAAGCCTCTATAAAAGGTCACCCCTCAGCCTCCGACGCTCCAGGGAAAATAGCCCCAGCCTATTCAGCCTCTCCCTGTAGCTCAAGCCTTCCAACCCTGGCAACACCCTTGAGAATCTTTTCCAAACCCTTTCAAGTTTAACATCTTTCCTATAGCAGTGAGGCCAGAAACTAGTGAGGCCACTTTTGCATTATCAATGGCCTTGAAGAATAGTTCTAGGAATTCTGGCCTTTCACTCCTGTTCCCAATCTTTAGTCTCACATGAGACTCGGACATGAAAAGCGAAGAGCAAACATTTCTTTGAACAAAAAAAGCAGCATTTCACTTTGACAGCACAAAATACTGCTTCATGCATAACCACTTTAGTTTGTGTTCTTCTTTTTCCAATCTACGTGAATTTCTTTAGTACACACAGTTAAGGGTTCTCTCCCACTCAGGTGAAACGTATTACAACGTTACTTACAATTCTGGTTGTACATCAGTTAGGCCAGGCGAGTCGAGGCATAAACCTGAAACAAAGGGGCAGATTGTATGTATTTATTCGCTCTTGTTCTAATGTGTGCCTTTGGTACCCTTGCCACCAGCCCCATTGAAACAGTGCGCTGTCGGTCAACAGCTGCAGCTCTGTTGAAAACAACCTAGACAGACCTATATCTCTTACTATTCTAGCCAGGTCACCTCCGCAGCCATGACGGGTCCCACTTCAGAGAAGGGGAGGACAAAAGGACAAGTCTGAAACATTCATCCTGACAGCTTGGAGTCTCAGGTGGGCATCAGTTCCAGCTCAGAGCCCGAGCTTGCCCCGCACAGTTACCCCTCAGCGAAATCGTACCCATCTGACACAAGCAAGTCTCTTTGGCTCGTACAATTAGGCGTGCGATCATTGCAGCCCATCACACAATTACCCTGAGGACGAACATTAGTTGCGAGGCAAAATTAAGTTACGTAAAGAACATACAAAGAAAAACAAAAGTGTGAATTGTTCATAAAGCCAAAAATCAATAGTGGGTGCAGCCAGGAGACTTCAGGCTAATATTAGCTCCGTAACAGGAGCGTGATATATCTGCAAGTAAAAGAGACAAGGCTGGTGGGCCTCCACATGTCAAAGTAGCAGCAAGCATAGGCCATTCAGCCTCTTGAACTTGCTTGGCCATTCATGGAGATCATTGGTGCTCAGTGCAGCTTTAACTCCACGTAATCCCCAGCTCTCTGTAACCCTCCTTGTAAATATATTTGACTCATCTTGAACGTACTCAACGACCCAGTAGTCACTGCACCCTGTCAAAGAGAGAATGCTAAAGCTAACAGTGAAAGAAAAAAATTCTTCCAAACCTCAGTATTCGAATAGGAGACTTCTAATTTTTAAAACTATACCCCGAACTTCCAGACTCCCAGATAAAAGGAAACATATCAGTACCATCATTGTCCATTCCCACCGGGTCTTGGAGAGTTCAGCACAATTCTTACCAAATCCACTGAGTGGATACACAACCTTTCCAGCATTAGACAATCCCTCTATCCAATGAATCCGCCTCCTGAACCTTTTCGGAATTTCTTCCAAGGAAACTAAGTCCCTCCTTAAAAACAAGGGACCAACGTCTCAACAAAAGCCTGCATGATTGTCGCAAGATTTCCCCTACATTCATACTCCATTCCCCTTGCCTTCCAAATTACTTGCTGTACCTGCACACCAAGTTTGCGTTTCAGCATATGAACATCCAGATCTCCCAGTACTGCTGAACTCTGCAATCTCTCTCCATTTAAAATAACAGACTGCATTTCTATTCCTCCTGCCAAGCTGGGCCACCTCAAATTCTCTCACATTACACTCCCACTTGTGAATTATTTTTGTCTGCTCATTATCTACATTGCTTTGCGGACTGTTTGCATCTTCATCAAAAACTGCTTTCTTACCCAAAGTAAGATCAGTACATTAGGTCACAGTACTGTCTTTCCCTACATCTTTGTCATTAATGTGGATTGTAAGGAGTTGATGGATCGATGCTGATCACGTGGCTCTCCAATACTAGCAATCTGACAAACTATAAAGTGACCATTTTATTCTGACTGCTGCTTATAAGTTAACCTATCTTGTACCAATACGTCATGCATCAGCTTCAATACCTTTAAGGCAAAGCTATTAAATGCTTGGAAATTCAAATTCATAGCATCTACTTGTGTCCCTTCATGACTAGAATCCCTACAGTGTGGAAACAGGCCCTTTTGCCCAATAAGTCCACACCGAACCTCTGAAGATCCCACTCAGACCCTTAGATAAGTATGCAAATCGGAAAGATTTGGAGGGATGTGGACCAAGCACAGGTAAGTGGGACGAGTCTAGTTTGGGGTTATGGTCGGCGTGGTCTGGTTGGGCTGAAGGGTCTGTTTCCATGCTGAGAGACTCCATGGAAGGGCAGAAAAAAGTGAATGGGAGGAATGTCAGGCAGCCACCATCACGCTGAGTAAAGGAGCAGCATCAAGGGCCAATTGGCCTGCTGTGCTTTCTACTTCTGATGGTCTTATCTGTTCTGCTTGTTGAATCCTCAAAAAGAACTCCAAGAAATTGTCAGACGTGACTTTCCTTTCATAAGGCACCGTCGATTTGGCATCAACACGTCACCATTTTTAAACCACCTGCTGTCAGCAGTTTTGCAACGACAGAGTTTCCACTGTGCAGTATATCGTTTCTTGTTTTATGTCTCTATCATTTCTTGGCTCGAGGTGTTACACTTGTGTTTCTCCAGTTCATTGGAAGCTTTCAAGAACTCAGGAAATTTAGAAAAATTCCATCAACACACTCATTATCTCTGCAGCCACTATCTCGGGAGATCCTAGAATATAGGGTATCAAGTCCAGGAGACTTGCCAATCTTCACTCCAATGGCTTTCCTCATATTCTTAAAGGTGCTCCTTCCCTTTAGCCTCTGAGCTGCGTTAATTATTTCCTCAATCTCCAGTGAGAAGATGTTGAGCAAAATGCATGGTACAAGGAGACTCGGGCAGTTTCAAACTTGCTGCCACCCAACACTGACAGCATCTCCTGAGTACTATGGCCAGTTCTAGTCTCCTTGCTAGCATATCACTAATCTGGAGAGGGTTCAGAAAATATTTGGCAGGATGTTGCCAGGAATGGAGGGTTTGAGTTATAAGGAGATGCTGGATAGGCTGAGATGATTTCGATGGAACATATGGGGTGGAAGGGTGATCTGATAGAGGTTTATAAAATCATGAGGGGTATAAATAAGACAAATGGCAGGTCTTTCTTTCCCCCACAGTGGGGGGATTTCATGACTGGGGGCATATTTTTGCGGTGAGAGGAGAGATTTAAGACGACATGAGGGACTTTTTTTAAAAAAATATAAAGAGAATGATGTGCATGCGGAATGAACTTCCAGAGGAAGTTGTGGGTGTGGGCACAGTTACAATGTTTAAAAGGCATTTGGATAAGTCCATGAATAGGAAAGGCTTGGAAGGATATGGGCCAGGAACAGGCAGGTGGGACCAGTTTAGTTTGGGACGATGTTCGGCATAGACTGGTTGGACTAAAGGGTCTGTTTCCATGCTGTATGACTACTTCCTAAAATGCTCGAAATGCTTTGTGCATCTTCCATTGAGAAAGGAGATGTGATTAATAATGTTGTCCATAATTAATGTTCCACTGTCATACTCCAAGGGACCAACACTTACTTTAGCTGCTCTGTTTTTTAAGATATTCTTAGAAGCTTTTATATTTCTTACTAGTTATTATTAACTTTTGTTTTTAAAGTCATCATTTAAATTTTTCTCAAACTTCTGGCCTCCTTCTTCCAAAATGGAAACATCTCCAGCCAGGATCATGAAATCTCTTTACGTTTCTGTAGCACTCTACCATCTGACATTTCCACCTACCTCCCCCAATTTGGTCAGGTCTTTAGTCTTACAGCCTTGTAACTATCTTCAACTAAAATTTTCTTTGAGAGTTTTGGACCCCAAGTTTCCATATCTCCCAACTGAATGTGAAATTCTATTATCGAAAAGAGCATTGCCGTCCAGAGGATCCTTTGTTGTAAGGTCATGACAGTAACATTGTCATATTACACATTCCTACCTCCAATTATAATCTGTTCCAATTGATTCCTGAATGCATTGTTCTAAGGAAGAGTTTCAAATGCACTCTACAAATCTCATTCTTCAAATTTCAAACTGGTTTTGTCCATGATTAATCATATCCACGATTAACATTGTCTCTCTAACTGGTCCACATTACCTTTTGCTTTCTATTCCATCCTACACTTCAGGGGGAGTCCACGTGAACTGATTCTACAACTTCTGGGCAAAGATCATGTTTCACTGCTGTACAGATTCTGCATTTTATTGACCAAGCAACCCCAGCTTATTTTTCTTTTTCAAGATTCCATTAATTTTTAATATTCCAATCTTGGTCACTTTGCAACCATGTCTATTTTATAGTTATCATTACTTCAGTTTCTATTAATTCAGCCACCATGTTAGAACTTCTCCATTTGACTGTTCTTTTCCCCCGTTCTAAACGTATTTATTGATGTACTTTGACATTTATTAGCTGTCCCTTCCTGTCACGCTCTGGTTATCTAGTTCCAAATGGTGATCATTCCATGTCCTTTTTCTACAAACTTTTCAAAACTCTGGTTAAATACAATTTAGTAGGACACGGGTCCTGGTATTGTTTAAGGAAAGGATATTCCAACTCTTCCCCAGTGCTAGAGAGCGAGTGCGTTCCACGAATAAAAAAATCTGTGTTTCACACTTCAATCTTTCAGCCACACGTTAGATGTTTCTATCTTATTTAGCATATGCCGATTGCATATGGCTCAGTTCATAACAGAGGATTACTTTTGTGGATCTGCCTCATTATTTAGCTGCTAACTTCTCACCCTCCCACAGAAGAAGTCCATTCTGCTACCAAGATTTGTTGTAGCTGGAGAAGTAAAGAGTCTGCTGCAGAATGATACCTTGACATAAATAATCCTTATTTTGTTTATATTTTACATGAAGATGTCAGCAGTTCAGCTATTCGCTTAGTTTTGTTTGCTGGGGACCAGTCTCGCCAAAGTTTAAAAATAAAATTAATTTTCTCGTAAAGTTTTGAACTTCAAAGAAATTGTGATATGCATCACCCAGCCCTTTACTAAACATCCTGAATATAAAACCTCAAAGAGATGCGCTTGGATGAAAGTTCATTGAAGCAACAAGCTCGTGTTCTCTCTCTCACTCTCACTGTCTCAACATTTCTTGTTTTCATGATGGTAATAAATAGCTTAAGGAAAGATGCGTTTTGCCATTTCACATTCAAGAAAAAGTTTGAAAAACTGTTACTGACCTCTGCCTATGTATTCTGGGGATGTTGATGTCTCACTGCCATTACTCAGATTTGACATGCTCAGGCAACGTTTTGGAGTCTCACTGAAAGAGAGCCAGAGTTACTTAGCTGCAGTTTGCATAATACATGTCACTGCTCAGTTCTGACCATCAGGGCGTATTGTTAATCCTCTCCTATATAAGCTGACCATGTTTATCCTTGCATAAGCTTTCAGCCTGCAGACAATTGCACCACAAAATCATTGCATATTTTCATTCAAATTATGTGAAACATCAATTTCATTTTTGTTTAAATACAAAAGGAAGACAACATGAATGACTTGGCTATTCCATGGCACACATCCAGTATCAGCAACTTCAACTTTGTGTCTCCCTTCAAACACACTGCATGTCCCTTTCCCACTCTCATGGTTTGCTTCCAGCCAATTCCCTGCGGATCCAGACAGATCCTCAAATGTCACTGCCTTGACTCCTTCCTGACAATAAGCCGGGGGGGGGGGGGGGGGGAATATATAAAGACATTTTCAACACTACATAGGGAGGGAGGGAGGGAGGGAGGGAGGGCGAGAAGGCAGAAATGGCTGGAAAAACTCAGCATGTCCGGCAGCATCTGTGGTGAGAAAGCAGAGTTAACGTTCAGGGTCCAGTGACTCTTCCTCAGAATGGAAGATTTTTTTCAGCAATTTGTATTTCAGTTTTTATTTCTATACTCTTTTTGGCCTACTCTCTTGTATATTAAACAAAAAGAAAATCAGTGTTTCAGATTTGGAACATGCATTTTAGGTCTTTGAATTATTCCAACAGCAGAGATCAAAAACCCCCATTCAAAGTTCATCCACTTGCACCTTCTTCTTAGGAATTTTCATTTTTTAAAAACCTCATTATTTGGGTTTCTTTAACTTCAGCCTGCATGGAACTCAATCATTCCTTCACTTTCTCTGGCCTTCAGTCAAATTCTAAAAGAACCTCTGATTATCAAGCTCAGAAAGTTATCTGCAGACTTTTAACACTGCTGGGGGCGGTTGCTCCATTTCTCAGGCAAAACTAACACACGTGCATACCTATAAAAAAGTCCTTATGTCTCTTGTTCTGTTATTCGCTCATTTCATTTCACCAACATGAGCAGGTCACGCAAACGCTGCAGCCTGTTTTCCAGCCACCCATAGCTATTAATTTTCTCTAGCCTTCCTCTTAAAATATACCCTTCTCTTGGCATTTCTTACCAGTCTCCCAAGTCTGGAAGCAACAGAAAACATTGCCAGCTGACAAATAACCCAAACAGCTCTAGAAGGATATCACAAAAAGTAGAAACCCCAAATGAACACAAAAGCAACATTAGCACTCAGAATGTGACTGAGATCTTTAGATTGGATGCTAACCTAATTTCCCATTTTCTCACAGTGACACCTCTGAATCACGATCTAATATGAAGTGGTGCACATCCCGAGTACACAGCTTTGCTGTAAAATAATTTCCTTGTTCAGTAGGGTTTCCACCAGGAACATAACATTTCTTTGTCAGTTTCGTTCATTATCAATGTCCCAGAGGGCATTTAACAACTGGGAAAGGAATTGAAGGTCACTTCATAAGTGTACTTCTCTTCAGGAAACTCAATTACACGGTTTAAAATCAAATTGTCCAAGGCTAGTTATTGTTTATCTCAAAAGCAGGATCTTTCTGCCAGTCAACAGCAGCAAATTCCCTGCACTTTTCTTCAACACCACCCTTATGCTAATAAGTCACAACATTGTCATGTGGCCTTCAGCCACTTCCCGGGGAAAATGGTGGTCACCACTGCCAGAGGACCATTGACAACTCTCACGAGAGGGGGGCAACAGGACTGCTGATGGGTTTAACCCAAGTGTCAGCACAGCTCGGCCAAAGGGAGAGGCTCAGAAGGCAGGCTCTTTAAATGACGACCTCAGCCAGCGCAGGAATTGAACCTGCGCTGTTGGTGTCACTTTTTAAATTCAAAAACCAACTACCCAACCAAGTGAGCTACAAGACAATTGCTCCAAATAGCTTTTAGAATAGGTCTTTGGCAGCGATTACCGTGTAACAATAAAAACCAAACAAAATAACCTTCCTCTAGAATAAAAACACAATTTGCATTTAAATAACATTGAAACGTTATAGATCATGGCCAATCATCCACCTCTGCACCATTTTCTTATATCCCCATATTCCTTGATGTTATTATTATTCAGTTATCTGTTGATTTCTATCTTGAATCTAGCCAATGGCTGAGCTTCGATGGCTCTCCATCTACAGCAATAGTTTCTGAATAAAGGAATCTATCATATGTCCTAAAAAGCTTGCCCTAGCTCTAGAAAACATTCTTTCTGCACCTAGATCAAGCCCTTGAAGAATGTGGTAAGTTTTTGTGGAATCATGTCTCATTTCTTCCAAACCCTGGAGAATCCAGGCCCAGTTTGCTCAAATCTCTCCAGATGGGACGGACCCAGGAATCAGTCTGGTCAACCTCCACGGTAAATGTTCCCTGTCTTTGGCAGCATCTTGCATCTAAGCCAGGATGCATGACAGGAAGAGCACTGACACCAGACAGGTCGCGAGAGAGGGGGAAGATTAAGTGAACGACAGCTCGTGGGCAGTACACAATTGATCAAAGTCAAAATAGCAAAGATAAAGCCAGGGCACGGGACAGTAAGTTATTGAAGATTGAGAGTGTATTCTAAGCCACAGAGACAACGATAAAAAGGAATTTGAACAGCCTAATATACGCTTTTGTGTAGACCCACCTCCATTCCAGTCACTGTTGCTCAGGATACTTTTTCCCAGTTGGATTCTGTCAAATCAACCATCAGATTGGAAGAGGACCATGAGCAGCAACATACTGCCCACCCCAAAGTTCACAGATAACACAACTAACTCTGGCAGGATAAATTCAAAAGTAAAGTGCAAAGCTACAAAGCGAGCACATTTATTCTATTCATATCCTAGACCTGTGCAGCCCAGCCGGCTAGAGTACGGGTCAGCTTGCTAGAGATAGCATTTGCCTCCCCATTTCGTAAGCCTTTGTGAACACAAACACAACTGGAGTTTTTTTCCTTTAAAACATACTTTCTTCTCCCCATAGCTCACTCACATATAGAAGTGGAATGGGACCTTGCCTCACCTCTAACATGCTGGTAATGTTCTGGGGATCTGGGTTCAAAGCCCACCATGACAAACGGTGCAATTTAATTCCAGATTTTTATTGGATTCAAGAGTCTAATGGCGACCTTAAATCCACTGTCAGTTATTGGAAAAACCCATCTGGGTTCAGGGTCTTCAGGGAAGGAAGCTGCCACACTTACCCAGTCTGGTCTACTTGTGACTCCGGACACATGGCAATGCGGTTGATTCTTTACTGCAATAAGTGCCGGCCTAGTTAATGATACCCTCAACCCACGAATGAAGTTAGAACAAAGCCTTTAATGCTAAAATGGTAGAAAAAGACAAAGTTAGCTCCCTTGTCACCTTTGCTTACCCATCGCAGGAACTAAGATTGCTCATGTTGACTACGCAGTCAGGGGAAGTTGTAGGTGCAGGGGAGAAAGACATAGAGGTTTCCTGGATCACAGACAACAACTTCCTGGAACCCAGTCGGAAACTTGGACAGAAGTCAGGACTGAGCACCACAGAAATATCTTTGCTCTCCTCCATCGTTGCAATCAGCTGAGAAAGAAATCAGACGAGGAAGGGAAGCAACATTACATGAGCTTCAGCTGTACAAGGGTTAGATTCACTCACACACATGCTTTAATACAAATTGGCTTTCTCTTCGGCCAGCGGAAAACAAATGACCATCTGGAAATGAAAGCTTGAACGTGCTGAAATGTAACAAATTGGTGCAATTGGGTGACATTTAGCAGTTTGTACCAACGAGTGCAAGACATTAAGCTTCAGAACAACGTCCCTGCAGCAATTCTAACTCTGCCTTTACCAGGAAAATGTGAAATATGAGGCTTGAGGATTCTTGTGCCATTCTCCTCCAAGAATGGAGTTCACCCAAAGTTTCCTACGATCACAGACTTACCAAATTCGCTTTTGTTTAAAATAAAAGAGAACCACAGTGTAACACTTTCAACCAGCATTCAATGATGTCCATTACGGTAGAGGAAAGGTCAGTCAATACAAAATAGAAATAACTCAGGATAATGTCATGGAATTTTTTTAGTAATATAGGAATTTGTCCAGAGAAGACTCTGAATCGCTACTTTGGAAAGAGGTCTGCACCCTCAGTAATTCCATGATAGAAAAGTAGTAGAAGGAGGCCATTCAGCCCTTCTGAACCTGCTCTGCAATCCATATAATCATGGTTGATCTCAATCCTGTTTCTGCTTTCTCCCAACCCCTTTAGCCTTCCTACTATATAAAAAAATATGATTTAGTAATCTGGCTGTAATTTTGAGAGGCATGTCTTCCAGAATGTTCCGTGCCTTCTCCATCGACCCTTCTGTTAGGAATATTAACTACTGTGCCAGTGGTGTGACTAGTTATTTAGATGGTGCTTTCTCTAAGACATAGACGAGGCTGTGAGACCGAGCGATTCTCTAAAATCTACTCCAAAACCTTAGAGATTCTCTCTAAAGCTGAGGGCCATGACCTCTGGCAGATTGCAGCTAGCTCTATGTCTTTGTCTAACTGCCCCCTTCTTTTCATACTCTTGGTGACATACCAATATTTCTTACAATAGGATTGGTCTTGTTGTCAAAACCAACAGATAAAAATTTAGAGATTGTAGGAACTGCAGATGCTGGAGAATGTGAGATAACAAGGTATACAGCTGAATGAACACAGCAGGCTAGGCAGCAGAGAAGCAGGAAAGCTGATGTTTTGGGCTTAGATCCTTCATCAGAAAAGGGGGATGGGGAGAGGATTCTGAAATAAATAGGGAGAGAGGGGGAGGTGGACCGAAGATGGATGGAGGAGAAGATGAGTGGAGAGGAGAGTATAGGTGGGGAGGTAGGGAGGGGATAGGTCAGTCCGGGGAGGATGGACAGGTCGAGAGGGTGGGATGAGGTTAGTAGGTGGGAAATGGAGGTGTGGCTTGGGATGGGAGGAGGGGATAGGTGAGAGGAAGAACAGGTTAGGGAGACGAGGATGAGCTGGGCTGGTTTTAGGATGCAGTGGCGGGGGCGGGGGGCGGTTGGGGGGGTGGGGGGCTAGATTTTGAAGCTTGTGAAGTCCACATTACTACCACTGGGCTGCAGCGTTCCCAAGCGGAATATGAGTTGCTGTTCCTGCAACATTTGGGTGGCATCATTATGGCACTGCAGGAGGCCCAGGATGGACATGTCGTCTGAGGAACAGGAGGGGGAGTTAAAATGGTTTGCGACTGGGAGGTGGAGTTGTTTGTTGCGAACTGAGCGGAGGTGTTCTGCAAAGCGGCCCCCAAGCCTCCGTTTGGTTTCCCCAATGTAGAAGAAGCCACAACGGGTACAGCGGATACAGCATACCACATTGGCAGATGTGCAGGTGAACATCTGCTTGATGTGGAAAGTCATCTGGAGGGCTGGGATGGGGGTGAGGGAGGTGGTGTGGGGGCAAGTGTAGCACTTCCTGTGGTTGCAGGGGAAAGAGCCGGGTGTGGTGGGGTTGGAAGGGAGTGTGGAGCGGAGAGATGGTGTCTCCGGAAAGCAGACACGGGTGGGGATGGAAAAATATCTTTGGTGGTGGGGTCGGATTGTAGATGGCGGAAGTGTTGGAGGATGATGCGTTGTATCCGGAGGTTGGTGGGGTGGTATGTGAGGACGAGGGGGATCCTCTTGGGGCGGTTATTGCGAGGGCAGGGTGTGAGGGATGAGTTGCAGGAAATGCGGGAGACACCGTCGAGGGTGTTCTCGACCAACGTGGGCGGGGTGGGGGGGTGCAATGTTGTGGTCCTTGAAGTATGAGGACATCTGAGATGTATGGGAGTGGAATGCCTCATCCTGGGAGCAGATGCAGCAGAGGCGAAGGAATTGGGAAATAGGGGATGGAGTTTTTGCAGGAAGGTGGGTGGGAGGAGGCATATTCTAGGTAGTTGGGGGAGTTGGTGGGCTTGAAATGGACATCGGTTTCTAGGTGGTTGCCCGAGATGGAGACAGAGGTCCAGGAAGGTGACGGATGTGTTGGAGATGGCCCAGGTGAACTTGAAGCTGGGGTGGAACGTGTTGGTGAAGTGGATGAACTGTTCGAGCTCCTCTTGGGAGCACGAGGTGGCGCTGATACAGTCATCAATGTAACAGAGGAAGAGGTGGGGTTAGGGCCAGCGTGGCTGTGGGAGAGGGACTGTTCCACGTAACCTACAAAGAGGCAGGAGGGTCTAGGCTCAAAACATCATCTTTCCTGCTCCCCGATGCCTCTTGGCCTGCTGTGTTCATCCAGCTGTACACATTGTTACCTCAGACTTTAAATTTGATAAGTTTTTGGTATCTAATCGCCTGGTTCAAATTGATTAGCTAAAGGCAAACGCCCATTGTCTTGGTAAAACTACTGCTGGGCCTGCTCACTGTATGGGCTTTTGATGCAAACATTTCACTTCGGGTGCTTTCTGTGCACTTGCAAACTTCCAGGGTTCTGCTCACAGGCATCCATTTTACATCTCTAAGCACAGAAAAAGCACATGATCTTTTAAAGGGACCACGCAATGCCTCCCCCCACCCTCGAATTTTACAAACACCAAATTCCTGCCTCCCAATTCACACGTACTCTATCCAATTTTGCAACATTGATGATCCTTTGTGGACTTACCTATGGGCTGAGATTGACATAACCCCATAAACCCCATTTTCCAGAGGTGAAATAAAAGTGGGATTGACTGGACTACTTCACAGTATTTCCTCAACAGGCCAAACAGCCTCGTCTTGTGTCATACTGAATCAGACTCGAACACTGAGAGCCCACCATTAAATCAGAGCTGCAACTCTCCGCTGGTGTCTAGTTCAATGTTGCAAACTCTGCTCTGCCTTCCCCTCCCACCCTCCGCAAAGCCAGTTTGTTTCCCTAATCCTGTAACTACATGGAGAGCAGCCAATTATTGTTTTGGAGTCGATTCACTGCTGGTTGCAATTAAGTGGGAGCCTAAGATGGCTAGTTGTTTAGAATTCTTATAAATCTGAAGTAAATGCAACATAAAAATCCCCAACATCCTAAAACAAAAGTTGACATCCAGTTGTGCAATAAAAGCATGCACACCCCTCGTACATGGACGACAACAAATACAGCTTGCCCCTGACTAACTCACTTTATCCCAGGTGAGGTTTGAACCACAAGCTTGAGCTCTTTAGGCAATGTGCTTAACTCAAAGGAATCTCCTAGGGTTTGGGGCCAGTTTGTACCAACCAGCCCACTTCTAAAACCATGCAATATGGCGGTACACAGGCACAGGTGATTCAGCCATAGAGCTGTACAGTCTGGAAACAGACCCTGCCGTGCAACGCGCCCACACCAACAGAAAGTAATCCCCTCCCATTTGCCAGCATTTGGCCCATATGCCTCTATACCCTTCCTATTCATGTACCCCTCCAGAAGCTTTTCAAATGCTAGAACTGTACCTGCCTCCACCACTTTCCTCTGGCAGAACTACACTCTGCAGGTCCCTGTTAAATCTTTCCCCAAAACAGTCTAGTTTTGGGCTCTGCCACCCTGGGGAAGAGACCTCGGCTATTCACTATCTCTGGCCCTCATGATTTTATAAACCATGATGAGGTCACCCCTCAGCCTCCAACATTCCAAGGAAAATAGCCCCAGTCTATTCAGCCTCTCCCTATAGCTCAAACCCTCCGACCCTGGCAACATCCTTGTAAATCTTTTCCGAACCCTTTCACGTTTCACAACATCCTTCCAGTAGCAGGGAGACCAGATTGAATGTAATATTCCAAAAGTGGTCTAACCAATGTTCTGTCCAGCTGCAACATGACCTCCTAACCCCTTTACTCAATGCACTGACTATAAAGGCAAGCGTACGAGATGGCTTCTTCGCTATTCTGTCAACCCGCAACTCTACTTTCAAGGAACTACGAAGCTGCACTCTCATGTTGATAGATTACAGTTTAAGTGGTGTGAACTCCTGACAATGGGAGTACTGTAATTTAAAGTTACACCAGCAGATAAGGGAACACAAAACATTAAATATTGGGCAAATCTTATTTTACAGCACATTAAAACCAAAGCTACATAAACATTGGATTCTCAGTGTGATCACTTACCCCTTCAGGATGTTTGAAATGGAGTTCTGAAGTTTCAACACTCTACAGAGGTCCAGGGATTTCTTGTTGGCTCTGACTAGTCACAAAAATGGTGTTGTTTCACCAAAGCTAGGATTGACCAAAGTCAACCCAAGGTGGTAAATCCTACAATATGCACTGGGTAATTTCATTTACAAATAGCAGTATTTGTATCCAGCAGCTGAAGATTTTGGTAAGCCTGTTGTTTCTGCCTGTCCACAACCAAAAAAAAAAATGGATTTTTGTTTCTTTCCACCTTTAAGAAGGGTTAAGAGAAAAGCTTCATTTATGTTTTCTGACAATTCAGAGCAGAGGGTTTCTAACTCTCCCCCCCCACCTTTCCAACTGTCAGCTCCAGAACACAAGGCCTATCATTTCCTTCTCCTCTACTCACCATCTGAAGTCAAGTAAACAAGGTCCTTTCTCTTTCCCAGTAGCAGTTAACAGTGTCTGTCTGTCTGTCTCTGTATACGATCCTGTTGTCTCCCTCACACTCTGTACAAACAGTCTGGCCTGGTCTCTATCTCACTCATGCACTCCCAGCATACAGGGTCTAGGCAATCTAGCTCTCTCCCACTCCTAGTGGAGTTTTTCTTCATGTTTTTCTTCCCAGCATACAGGGTCTAGTCTTTCCCTCCCTTTCTCTTCTTGTATACAGGATCTTAGTCTCTCTCTGTCCCTCATACATACACATAGGTCTCATCTGTCTTCCTTTCTCATTCTGACAGTATTGAATATCCAGTCATCTCCCTCCAGGAATACATAATCTCAATTCTCCCCCCCTCCCTCTCTCTCTCCCCCTCCCCCCAAATACAGTATCAAGTTGCTTTCTCTTTGTTCCTAATGCCACCCTACAGAGACAAGTCTCTCTCACTATCTCTCTCTCTCACTACACAGGACCCAGTCTCTCAGCTTCACCCCAATTACAACAGTACAGATTCCAATCTGCGTGTCTCTTCTCTTACTCTTTTTTCCAGCTTTATGAAATTCAAACCCTCTGTTTTTTTCTCATTCTCTCCTTACGAAACAAGGTCCCAGCGTGCAGGATCTGGTCTCACTCCCTGCCTAACTTCCAGTCACACACGTGTCATCACCCTCTCTCCCGGGCTCAGTTAAACTCTCTGTCTCACCACCAATTCCGAGTCTTCATCTCTCTACTGTCACCCCCAGCAGAGAAAAAAAGAAACTTTGATCTGTCTTTCTTTCGCTCTGTCAATCTCCCCACAGAAGGGATTTGCTCTCCCTCTCTCTAACTACTAACACAGAGACCTTTTCCCTGCCATTCTCCGCTAACTGGAATATAAAAACTCTCTGAGCATTCCCTTCAATCACATTCAGCAGAGCGAGCATGCCTTTCCCTAACTCGCCATCAGTGCCTGCTAGCCCTCCCTGTGCTCCTCTAGCTCCGCCACTTCCGCCTCCAAAGGGATTTTAAATCTGCCGCGCTGACACTGTTACATTATCAGCCAATGGCGTCTCTGTTTCCGGGAGCAGCCAATCACAGACCGCAGCCTGGGTTTGAAGGCTGGGGGAGGGAAGGCTGTTGGCCCGCCTCCCGCTCTGGCCCATTGGTCGTTTCAGGTCGGGCTGTCTGATTGGACCAGTTGACTGTCAATCAAGCCCACGGCCCTTGAAAGCTGCGCTGGGTCCAAGCGTCTGCCTTTGAAATTGCGATGGGACTCGGTTTGTGTTTCCTCCTGTTACACCCTCTCAATAAATCCAGTCCTTTAGAATATGTTGCAGAGCACCAGTGTTATAGGTCTGAAAGCAAGCATGCCAATGGTGTGTTTGAAGGAGCAGTTCAAAAGAGGACATTTGACCCAACCAAACAGTCCCCTACAGTGTGGAAACAGGCCATTCAGCCCAACAACTCCAAAGAGCATCCCACCCGTACCCAGCCCCTACACAATCCCTGCAGCCCTGCATTTCCCACAGCTAATCCACCTAACCTGCAAATCCCTGGATGCTATGGGCAATTTAGCATGGCCAATCCTACACATCTTTGGACTGTGGGAGGAAACCCACACCGATGTGGGGAGAATGTGCAAATTTCACACAATTGCCTGAGGCTAGAATCAAACCCAGGTCCATGGTACTGTGAGGTAGCAGTGCTAACCACTGAACTGCTATGCCATCCCATTGTGTCTGTACCAATTCCCATTAACAGCTACACAACTGATATGAGCCCTGACTTTTCCCTTTCGCAAAATGTTTTCTTTTCAGATTAGATTCCCTTCTGAATCAGCTTTTCCACATGCCTGTACATCTCAGATCCACGAGCCCTGCAAAGAAGCGTTTTCTCCTTGTTACATTTGGGTTCTCTTGCCACAGACTTTATATCAGCAGTTTCTGTTTCCTGAACCTTTGACCAATAAAATCAGTTCCTCCCAACCTGTCCAGATTTTTGAACATCCCCATCAATTCATCCCCCCCAACAACAACAGATCTGACCCCTCTGATCTACCCATGGAAGTTGGTGGAATTTAAAGTGAAATTTGTAAGACTCGGAATGAGTATTAGTAATAATATTAGTAACGGCTTAGTAATGGCAGTTCAAAACAATAATTGATTGTATTTTTCAAAACCCAGGCCATTCAATAATATCCTTTACAGAAGAAAATCTGCTTATGTGCTGTCATCTACATGAGACTTCAGGTACAGTGCAGTGCAGTTGACTGTGAGGTGGCCTCTGAAATGACCCAGAAAGCCGCTTAGTTCAAGACCCATTAAAGATGGGCAACAAATGCTGGGTCTGCCAGCAACCCCCACAAGAATTTTTTAAAATATCCGCGCAGCTGAAATTAGACATCCCCCAAACCATTCCAATGTATCTTTTCTGCATCCTCTCATAGAGTCACGGAGCAAGGAAGCAGATCCTTCGGTCCAGAGTGTCCATGCTGAAGAAGTTACTCTCCTCTCTCCGGACCAACCTAAGGGGATATCCATCTTCAGTCCGCCTCCCCCTCTCTCCCTATTTATTTCAGAATCCTCTCCCCATCCCCCTTTTCTGATGAAGGGTCTAGGCCCGAAACGTCAGCTTTTGTGCTCCTGAGATGCTGCTTGGCCTGCTGTGTTCATCCAGCTCCACACTTTGTTATCTCATAATCCCAAACTAAACTAGTCCCATTTCTAATTTCTTCATGTCCTTCTTAAAGTGTGACTTTTGACTAAGTGCTTTGGGTCTACCACAATGAATGAACTATTCCAAACAAAAACATTACAGTTAATACAGGCAGAATATTTGTTCTTATGCAAAGTTCTGTTAACACTAGATTCATTGAAGTTTCAGAGCAGGCTGCTGTAGCGTCCATTTGGTGCCATAAACATTTGCCAAAGTCTGCATGGACAGTGCATGCTGTCAGTTTGCTGTTTAAAAATTTCCAAAATATATTCTGAACGCCAAAAGTCCTTTTTCTAAAAAATATAAGCGGACAACAGTTTGCGGGTAAAACACCTTCAATGCAAAGAAACATCACAAGATTCGCTCTAATTGTAACAAAATAGGATCCCTGAACAAGAATTCGGGAGATTTGGTAGGGTGAGGGAATCTTGGTGGCGAATTTGAAAGGTTTTTAAATGTAGAGAGGGAGATAGTTCAGTAAATTTATTTCTTATATACCGCTCTATACTGAGAAGAAGTGCGATGTTGAACTTTTCACATTTCTTTATTTTTCTACTTTTTACCAAAGATTTTGGACCTAAGATGGCACTGCGAATGGCAACATTGTAAACTTTTCACTGTACTTCTGCATCCTTCCGCTTGAGTACATGTGACAATGAAACCTAATTCCGAACGCTCTGTTACATACCTTGGGACAAGAATGGGGCTGTTGGAGATTATAGAGATTGGTGGAAAAATACAATGAAGGAACTTATGGATGAGTTCCAGGATGTTTAATGTGAAGATCAGTGTAACTCCAAGCAGAATTTAACACAGGAAAGAGCACATGTGAAGACATGGACCATTTGAAGTCTCTGGAAGCTGGCACAACGCCATGTAAAGAAAATGCTGGAAATATTCAGTAAGTCCAGCGGCACACTGGGGTCATAGTTATAGAGTCACACAACACAGAAACAGACACTTCGATCCAACCAGTCCATGCCAAACATAATCCCAAACTAAACTAGTCCCGCCTACCTGGTCCTGGCCCATATCCCTCTAAACATTTCCAATTTGTATGCTTATCCAAATGTCCTTTAAATGCTGTAACTGTACCCCCATCCACCACTTCCTCAGGAAGACCATTCCACACGTGAACCATCCTCTGTGTAAAAAAGAGTTTCCCATCACATATTTTCATTTGGTTGATGACTTTTCATCTCTGAATCATCCCCAGAATTGAATCTAACGGTACATTTGTGTTTGCATGGGGTGGAGACCTGCTCAAGAAATTGCGCCTTTGGAATTAGAGTGTCGTGGATGTTGTTTATTGTTCTGAAAGGGTTAGTGCTCTACAATGCCTCAAGGTGACAAACAGAGGTTGTGAACGCAGCCCAGTCCATCACACAAACTGACCTTCCATCCATTGACTCTATCTATACTTACCACTGCCTCGGGAAAGCAACTGGCAGCATCAAAGGCCCCTCCCCCACCCCAGTTATAACCTCTTCCCCCTTCTTCCAGCGGGCAGAAGATACAAAAGTTTGGGAACACGTACCAACAGATTCAAGAACAGCTTCTTCCCTGCTGTTATCAGATTCATGAACAGACCTCTCAATTATTTATATAATTTCTTTTTTATCCCTTTAGTAATGCTGTTAGAAAGACTATACATTAACCCGTATGGTGTGTGTCAGCAATCATCAGCTACCTCATCTGAAGAAGATTCAACGTCAGACTTCTGTAATTTCAATCTAATGTTGATCTGGCTTTGTGCACCCCCTGTGCAGTTGTAACCTGTCTGCCTTGCTCTGTCTAAGCATCCCATGATCTGTACGTTCTTATTTGCTATGATCTGCCTGTGCTGCTCGCAAACCACAACTTTTCACTGTACTTAGGCATATGCAACAACAATAAATCAAATCAAATCAAATCAGTCAGGAGACAATGAGGAGAAATAAACAGGGCTTTTTCCAAGTGACAGGCAGCAACCTGTGGGACACCTCAAAGGATCAATGTTTGGAACCAGCTATTCGCAAAATAAATAAATAACCCGCATGAAGAAGCCAAAAGCAACATTTCCAATAACTCAAAGCTGGGTGGGATTGTGAGCTGTGAGGAGGAAGCAAGGAGGCTTAAAGATGATTTAGATAAGTGGAGCAAGTGGACAAACACATGGCAGATACAGTACATGTGTAAACGTGAAGCATTACATTTTGGAGTGTAAAATGCAATGGAGGCATATGATTTAAAAGTTGATATATTGGGAAGTGTGGATGTACAAAGGGATCAGTTTGTCCCTGTACACCAGTCAATGAAAGTAGACAGGCTGCTGAAGCGAGCAATCAGTGAGCCAAATGGCAAACTGGCCTTGATTGAGGGGGAATCACATCCCTACTTGATTTTCAACTTTCATGTCCGTTGCGAAGATGGGTAGAGTACCTGTGAATTGGGAGACAGGAAGTTAGAATTTGGCATTCTTGAAATGCAAGGGGGGAAAGAATTACGTGGTCCCTTTAAAAGATCATGTGCTTTGCCTGTGCTTAGAGATTCAAAATGGATGTCTGTGAGCAGCAGCCTGAAAGTTTGCAAGTGCACAGAATTGAAGTGTTTGTATCGAAAGGTCGTACAGCTTAGGAGGCTAAGCAGCAGTTTTTACCAAGACAACAGGCTTTTGAATTTAGCCAATTAATTTGAACCAGGTAATCAGACACCAAGAACCTACTAAACTTACATCTGATGGTTAAGACAACATCAGACCAATCCTATTCTAAGAAATACTGGTATGTCACCAAGGGTATAATAAGAAGGGGACAGTTGGACAAAGACATTGAGCTAGCTGCCATCTGCCAGAGCTAATGGCTCGCAACTCGGGAGAGAGGATCACTGGCTCGCACAGCCTCCTCTATGTTTTAGAGAAAGCACCATCTAAATAACAACAGTACCAAAGGCACAACTAGTTAACATTCCTGACAGAAGAATTGACAGAGAAGGCACAGAGCATTCCAGAAGACACGTAATTTGGCTGAAATTTCAAGAGGCTAAATTCTATATTTTTTTGTATTTATTGGAATAGGATACCATTAGAATCTTGCTTTATTTGGGAACAGTCAGGAGTTAGAGGGGATTTATTAGGTTCATTAATAGTTTAGTTAATTTGTTCACTGTTAGAGTTAGATACATCAATTGTTTCTTGTTGATCGTAAAGTGAGTGTCAGGGATTTATTTAACCACTAGAAGTTGCTGAAAGGCAGGTTACACCACTTTACACACTCCTGTTACAGATTATAGGGCGAGGTGCTCCGCTTTGGGTGTTTTGGTTTTAGTTCTCAGACCGGGCTCAACCTCTGCTTTAGTGTTTGTGCTGTCTTAACTTTCTAAATAAGGAAACTCTGAAACATAATTAACACAAATGCAAAAGGAAATGTCGCCAAATGACTGTTGCGTTAGATTTTTGACTCTGAAAGAGTTAAAGTTCAGGAGTGCATTAAGCTCCACCCAATGTGATAATGTCATGTGGGCTTGTTGGGGAAAAAATCTCCTCTGCACTTCCACATCCTTCTTATAATGCGGTGACCAGAACTGTACACAATACTCCAAGTGCGGCCACACCAGAGTTTTGTACAGCTTCACCATAACCTCTTGGTTTTGGAACTCGATCCCTCTATTAATAAAAGCTAAAATACCGTATGCCTTCTTAACAGCCCTGTCAACCTGGGTGGCAACTTTCAAGGATCTGTGTACATGGACACCAAGATCTCTCTGCTCATCTACACTACTAAGAATCTTACCATTAGCCCAGTACTTTGCATTCCAGTCACTCCTACCAAAGTTCATCACCTCACACTTGTCCGCATTAAACTCCATTTGCTACCTCTCAGCCCAGCTCTGCAGCTTGTCTATGTCTCTCTGTAACCTACAACATCCTTTGTCACTATCCACAACTCCACCGACCTTAGTGTCGTCTGCAAATTTACTAACCCATCCTTCTACGCCCTCATCCAGGTCATTTATAAAAATGACAAACAGCAATGGACCCAACACTGACCCTTGCGGTACACCACTAGTAACTGGACTCCAGATTGAACATTTCCCATCAACTGCCACCCTCTGTCTTCTTTCAGCAAGCAAATTTCCGATCCAAACTGCTATATCTCCCACAATCCCATTTCTCCGCATTTTGTACAATAGCCTACTGTGGAGAACCTTATCGAACGCCTTGCTGAAATCCATATACACCACATCGACTGGTTTACTCTCATCTACCTGTTTGGTCACCTTCTCAAAGAACTCAATAAGGTTTGTGAGGCACGACCTACCCTTCACAAAACCCCAACTTGTTTAAGGGCAAGAGGCCATTCCCATTAAATGGCCCTATGGTTTTCCTCAACCACACCAGACAAGGCAAGTGCCATAGATGACGGTGGCAGCAAATCTATGTTATGGTGATCAAGAGTGCAGCCAGCTCTTCGAACACAGTGAGAAATGTGAGCATTCATCATACAACGTGGTAGTAGCAGAGGACATCATTTCATCTTTCACCAGTGACAGCATAAACTAATAAAGAATTTAGTCAAAATGAAAAAGGAGCTTGAAAATAAACAAAGAAAGATTCTCAAGGGAATCTCAAGTGGAGAAATTATTATTTCACTGTCTGGTTATGGGTGGCACAGTGGTTAGCACTGCAGCCTCACAGCGCCAGGGGTCCGCGTTTGATCCCACCCTCGGGCAACTGTTGGCACGGAGTTTGCACGTTCTCCTCGTGTCTGCGTGGGTTTCCTCTGGGTGCTCCAGTTTCCTCCCACAGTCCAAAGATGGGCAGGTCAGGGTGGAATGGCCATGCTAAATTGCCCCCACCGTGTCCAGGGATGTGCAGGCTAGGCAGATCAGCCATGGGGAATGCAGGTTGCAGGGATAGTATTGGCGGGGGGGTGAATATGGACGGGAGCTCTCTGGAGGGTTGGTGCAGACTTGTTGGGGTGAATGGCCTGCTTCTACACTGCAGGGATTCTATGACCTCTGCTCCAAAACCACATCATGAAGTATAAAATAAAGTGTGTTCTTCGAATAAAATGTGGGGAAAACCTCTTCACTTTCTGCAGTTGATCAAAATGGGTCAAAGTCATTGTGATATTGTTTTTGATCATTTAACACAGTGGTTACCTTTTGAATGAGGTGATCTCTGTTCCAGCCAGAAATAGACCCAGTTCTCACTTGCAAAAATGCAATGAATTACTGCCCATTGCACAAGTTAGCAATTTGTGTCAGAGGCTCATTGTTCTCAGGGGGAAATAACAATACTCCTCCTGACATTCAAAGCATGTTTGAACAGGTACAATTTAATATCATGACCCCAGACCTACTTAACTTCTTTAATCCAAACACTATCTGCTTAAGACAGCCTATTCTCTTTATCGTGTTATAAATCTCAAACTAATCTCAAACTATAGCTTACAGTCCCAGCTCTTTAACCCACATTGATAAACAGGCTGAGAATTCATCTGTGGTCCTCTTCTGCTGACTTTCCAAATCCCTATATCATCAAGATATAGAGGACCCTAAACTTTATATCGTGTGATCGGAATGATTCCTGTTTTGTACTAACAAAAACATAAATTGCTGGAAAAACACAGCAGGTCCGGCAGTGTCCGTAGAGAGAAGTCAAAGTTAATGTTTCAGGTCCAGCCACTCTTCCTTGAATTGTGTTTGCAATATAAGACCATAAGACATAGGAGTGGAAGTAAGGCCATTTGGCCCATCGAGTCCACTCCACCATTTGATCATGGCTGATGGGCATTTCAAGTGCACTTCCCTGCACTCTCCCCATAGCCCTTAATTCCTTGCGAGATCAATATTTGACAAAGTCTTCTGGTCAATTGTCCTATAAAAACACACCAATTCCATGTTGTCTCTAGTTAGTGTTTTACTGCATTGGGTCAAAAACCTACTGGTGGACCCCAAAATTTATTTCATTTACAGCAATCATATTATACTTTTGAAAAATAGACAGCTGAGTTAAATGACACCTTGAGATTACAGAATGGTTTGGAATTCCTGCAACAACAATAGAAACCCTCTGAATTTCCCCAAAATGTATCACATTGTCAAAAACAAGGCTTCAATATTACCCTCCATTGACAGACAGGGATGTACTGGGACAGTTAATAATAATTAACTATTTGAATGAAGTAACATGGGTGACCGGGGGAATCATTTGAAAAAGAATCATGAGAAGAGATAAAATGGCAGCGCTCCAGTAAGAGAAAATAGTTTGACACTCAGGACAATTAGCTGGAATGAGATAAGGGTGCTGGACCAAAGTTAATTAAGTATTGAAACATATTTAACGTTTTTACATGGTTACTGATTAGTAGTTGCTTCTCCTGATCGTGTTTGCTGGTAACCATTGTCATTCACTAAACTTGCAATGACTACATCAAACAATGACTCATGCTTTCCTCGAAGATTATAAATCTTAGGCTTACCAGCTTTAAGGAAAACAACCCCAAAGTGTCCAGCCCATCTCTCTTGCTGTAATCAATCAACCATGGAAACGCTCTATTAACTCTCTCTCTACCCCTTCCATAGTCTTCACTGCCTTCTTGATTGATGGTGATGGGAATGGACACGATACTCCATATGGGATCACACTAGCATGTGGGTTTAGTGTAAGAACCTGGTTTATATATTCTATATCACCACTGGCAAAGCCATGAATCCGACTTACATTATGAGCTACTTTGTCAACTTGGCATACCACCTTCACCGATTTGCACACAAGCAGCACCATGTTTCTATTTTCTTGTAAAATTGTACTCGTTAGCTTGAATTCTCTCTGTTCCGTGGTTGGAGCACAGCAAGATTAAAAAAAAACACTGCCAATTTTTTTAAAAAGCTGGAAGCGCTCAGCAGGTCTCACAGCATCAGTGGAGAGAGAAGCAGAGGGTTAACGTCTCAGATTGAATATAGCATTTCTTCAAACAAAGTTACTGCGCTGAAATGTAAAACAAAAGACTCATCTGAAAGTCCACCACTTCTAAACTACCTCGCATCACATCCCCCCTCATCCATTATCCTGTCCTTTCCCAATTATGTTGGCTCCATATAACACAATGCATCAAATTTAAAGTTTTTCCTCCATGGTGCATGTTGAGTGGCTTTGCCTCAGGACCAATGCCTCACCATTGACAGCCATCATGTCCTAAACCACATGTCTCTGCACCTGCCTGGTCTTCTTTAAGACCTCCACTGGGCCAGTTTCTGATCATCCTTTCTCATTTCTTCTTTGGCTCAGGATCTTTTTATTTCTCCAACCACCTTTAGATGTTTTAAACCCTGTACAAGTTATCTTCCCCCTTGTTATCAGACTGTTGAACAGACCTCTCATATATGGAAGCTGATCTGTTGCTGGACCTTCTCTGTAGGATCTTAGAAGCACTACAGTGTGGAAACAGGCCCTCCGGCCCAATCTGTAAAATTTAACTGAACCTTCACACATTTATATTTGTATATAATGTCCAATCCGGGCATTGTATTCTTAGAAGGATGTGAAAGGTTTGGAGATGGTACAGAGATGTTGACTAGGCTGGAAAGATTACTGTTATAAAGATATGCTGGAGAATCTCTGTGACATAAAACTCTGTGCTTGCGAGCTATCCCCAGAGGCAGACACCAAGATAAACATCACCTGTGGCTGGAGGACCATCAACTTGGTGAAACATGTCCTTTGGTCTGTGCAAGGTAGTTCCCTTACCAGTACCAGGAGTTGTATTGACCAAGGGTAGCATACCTGACCCATTTGAGAATTATGTGCTGAGGGATGCACAAAGCAGCCTCTGTAGGGACCCAATGGGGAAAGTTGACCACTTGGGGTCTTTTGGCTATTGTACACACAGGAGCTGAATCCTGCCCTATAAGGAGCTTATAAAGAATATATATAGTAAATCAAGTGTAATAAAAATCTAATAAGGTACCTCAGAGTGAAATAAGGCGATAAAGGACATTTTTAACTCTATTGCACTTTCTGTCACTTCTAATTTGAAATATTTTGCCGACGGGCTGCATACCTGAGTGTAGAGTGTAATTTGTAACTATTCAGACTATCATAACAGCATTGAATGGAACACACAGTATTGAGGCACCAAGAACAGGTAGAACCTCAGCACTTAGGGTATGTGGTATTGTTATACTGTGGGTCTGAACACAGCTTGATGCAGCTGCACACAAAGGTCTCTGTCAGGTGGAGGGCGATGTTGATTACATTTTATCCACGTTTTTGGAGACATTTGTACCTCGTGTCCTGCAAACTCATTCAATTACTGTCCTCCAGATAAGGCAGAAGATGGCTCAGGTGATCGCTTTGGCGTGGGGATGAGGAATGTGCCAGACATGTACTATGTCCAACAACAGTTACACCTCGCATCTAATGGCCAGGTCTCTGAAAAGGGAGCATTGCTCAGTTTTTGGTCCACCATGACTCCTTTAAATCTGCGCAGCATATAGGGTGCGTTCTCCAGCCTTCCAACCAAATCCCTGCTACCAAATCCCCCCACTCCACCCCATTCCACCCCAGGGAGTCTGGCCTGACAATGAAGAGAAGAAAGGATGGGTTGGGTCAGTTCCCAAAGAACATATGAGATAACAAAGCGTAGAGCTGGATGAACACAGCAGGCCAAGCAGCATCTTAGGAGCACAAAAGCTGACATTTTGGGCCTAGGCCCTTCATCAGAGAGGCTTTTCTGATGAAGGGTCTAAGCCAGAAACGTCAGCTTTTGTGCTCCTCTAATGCTGCTTGGCCTGCTGTGTTCATCCAGCTCCACACTTTGTTATCTCGGATTCTCCAGCATCTGCAGTTCCCATTATCCCTCCCAAAGAACATATCTTGCCTCAGCTTCTCTTAGTTTTTTAGTTTCCGTGGCCAGTTCAAACTAGTCACAAACTAGCTAACCCATCTGTGCATTGACAGTAGATCTGGGCAGAGTGAAATCTCGAGCTCTTCATTATGACCTATTATTTTTAATTTTTTTTTACTCATTTGCGGGTTGTTGACATCACTAGTTAGAGAAACATTTATTGCTCACCCCTAATTTTCTCAGAGGGCAGTTAAGAGTCAGCTACATTCTTGTGTGTCGAGAGGCCAGATAGGCCAAGGAGAGTAGATTTCCCTCCCTGAAGGAGAGTAGTGAATCAGATGGGATTTTGTTACAATTGACAATGAGCAATTACAGAGCGATCAGATCTATATGTAGAGAATTGAACATTTTACATACACTATGGTGTAGTCAGGTCCTGGATCCACCCTGCTCTGACATTATCTGGATCGCTCTTTACGTGCTCAGTAGCGATTCTTAGAGTAAAATTTGATGCCAAATTTCAACATAAGCATTCCCTTTACCCTGGAAAGCTTTCCAACAACAGCTCACAGTTGTTGAATCACCTCTCAGTGGGCTGTTTCTGAGATTTGTAGAATTTTCTTGGGCCATATCAAATTCACCTTGCTGCGTTTTGCTCATTGTTGTGTGTTTGTGTCAAAGCTCCAAGCCCTCCTCAATGCTGCGTTGCAGATTTATCTGTAACTCCATCATGTAAGAATTCCCAGATATTGCAGCCAATCATGCTGCTTGTAGAAAGTGCAGAAGCTTCGCTGTTGACCATCTGCTCCTCTTCAGCTGTTTTCCCTTTAATCATAGAATTCCTAAAGTGTGAATGCAGGCTATTTAGCCCATCAAGTCCACACAGCCCCTCCGAAGAGCATCCCACCCAATCGAAGACCCACCTCCCTAACCTATATTCCCCATGGCTAGTCTACCTAACCTACACATCCCTATACACAATGGGCAATTTAGCACGGCCAATCCACCCTAACGTGCATATTGTTGTGAGAGGAAACCAGAACACCCGAAGGGTGGAATCGAACCTGGGTCCCTGACGCTGTGAGGCAGCAATAAGCCGTGCTGGGCTATCAACCATTTGTCCTCTTCCTCCACTAAATCAACAGCATCCATCCTGTTAGATTTCGATTTTGTTGTCGTGTGTATTTAAGGACGGGGGTACAGTGAAAAAGTGTCGAATGTCACCACACATGGCACCATCTCAGGTACAGAAGTACCTGGGTACAAAAAACCTTAGGCACAATGTATTAACAGGGAGAAGCAAAGTTAAACAGTTTAATATCACAGACCATCATAATGAGGGTGGAAAAACAAAGAAATGAGGTTGTGGGTAACACTAAAGTCCTTCTTTGTATGAAGTAGAAAAATAAAGAAATAAAATTAAAAGTTCAACAGTCTTTCTTGAGTGCTTAGCCATAATGAGGCCCCAAGGTCCTCTGCTTAGCTCGCTCTCGAGGAGACCTCTGCTATATGTTCTTGGTGGTGCTGCCGCAGTTACTAGGGACCTCCCTCTCTGCTCACTCTTCCCACATCAGGCTCAACTCTGAAAGTCCATGCTCTGGGCTAAACAAAGCCATCCTGTTGATTCACCTCCTGTCTGAAGCTGGCAACATTGGTCAGAGCAGACCTCTAACGCTCCCAATCAACTATTCTGCAATGTTATTACATACCTCTGGAGCAGGTGGGACTTGAACCCAGGTCTCCTGGTTCAGGGGTAGGGGCACTACCACTGCGCCACAAGAGGGCCCCTCAGACCTGACCACCACACAGATTTCCCAGATCAAAACGAACTGACACGGACTCACCTAGGCCAGAATGGGGCTTGACCAAATGGCGTTGTTTGGAGGCACTCACAATGACCTAGCATTAACATCACAAACCCATTCCCTGATTTAATCAAAAGAGCTTTTACATGATTATAGACAATTACAGTACAGCAATTCAGGCCCTCAGGTGCTTTGTCCTCTCTTCTAACTCTGCTCTCCCAGATCCTGCTATATCCGGTTTTCGATTACTTATCCCATTCCTTAAGAAATGAAGATGGATCTAAATCAGTATTTTGTGTCAGTTTCCATGGTGGAAGACACCAGCCGCATACCACAACATCAAGGCAGTCAGGAGATAGAGGTAAGTGTAGTGACCATCACTCAGGAGAAGGTGCAGGGGAAGCTGAAAACTCGGAAGATGGATAAATCACCCAGACCGCGCCACACCCTAGAGATCTGAACGAGATTGTGGAGGCATTGTTGCTGATCTTTCAGGAATCACTGGAGTCAGAGAGGGTCCCAAAGATTGGAAAATGGCTAATGTAACCCCCCCTGCTTAAGAAGGGAGGGGGGCAGAAGACAGGAAGCTATAGGCCAGTTAGCCTGAGCTCGGTCGCTGGTGAGATTTTAGTGCCCATTATTAAGGAAGAGATTGCTGAGTAATTGGAAGTCCATGGTAAAATAGGGCTGAGTCGGCGCACCTTTGTCAAGGGGAGGTCATGCCTGACAAATCTGCTAAAATTCTTTGAGGAGGTCGTGAACAAGTTAGACAGAGGAAGGCCATTGGATGTGATGGAGTGGTAGAGTCACACAGCTATGAAACAGGCCCTTCGGCCCAACTCATCCATGCCAAGCAAGTTTCTTAGACTGAACTACTTCTATTTGCCTGTGTTTAGCCAATACCTCTCCAAGCTTTTCCTGTCCATGTACCAATTCCCTGACCAATTCCCTTTTAAATGCTATAAATGTACGCGTTTCTCCCACTTCTCCTGAAAATCCATTCCAAATATGTCTCACTCTCTGTGTGAAAAAGCATGCCCTCATGTCCCTTTTAAAAATCTCCCCTCTCATCTTAAACCTATGATGTCTAGTTTTGGACTCCCGACCCTGGGGTAAAGACCTTGGTTATTCACTTTATTGTATCTTTCATAATTTTATCAAACTCTATAAGAAGCCCCTCAACCTCCTACGCTCCACCTACTTCAATTTCCAGAAGGCGTTTGACAAGGTGTGGCACAGGAGGTTCCCCAATAACATAAGAGCCCAAGGTGTTAGGGGCAAGGTACTGGCATGGATAGAGGATTGGTTGACTGACAGAAGGCAAAGAGTGGGGACAAAGGGGGTCTTTTTCAGGATGGCAGCCAGTGACTAGTGGAGTTCCCTGGGCGTGGATTGGGGTGGTGGGGGGGGTGGTCAGTGTTGGGACCACGGCTATTCTCGTTATACATTAGCATGGATACAGGAACCAAAGGCATTGTTGCTAAATTTGCAGATGACACAACGTGAGATGGAGGATCGGGTGGTGTTGAGGAAGTAGGGAGGTCTGGACAGGATGGGAGAGTCGGCAAAGAAGTGGCAGATGGAATATAATGTGGGAAAGTGTGAGGTTATGCACTTTGGTCAGAAGAATAGAGGCTTTGGAATATTTTCTGAATGGGGAAAGGCTTAGGAAATCCGAAACACTAGTTCAGGATTTTTTTAAGGTTAGCATTCATTTCAGCAGTTGGAAAGGCAAATGCAATGTTGACATTCATTCCAAGAGGGCTAGAATACAGGAGCAGGGATTTACTGCTGAGGCTGTGTAAGGCTCTGGTCAGAGCACATTTGGAATATATTGAGCAGTTTTAGGCCCGGTATCTAAGAAATGATGGATTAGCATTGGGGGAGGTCCAGAGGAGGTTCACGAGAATGAGTCTGGGGATGAGGGCCTGTCATTAGAATGGTTGAGGACTCTAGGCCTGTACTCAATGGAGTTTAGAAGGATGTGGGGGGGGCAGGGATCTGATTGAAACTTACAGAATACTGAGAGGACTGGATAGAGCGAATATGGAGATGGTATTTCCACTAATAGGAGAAACTAGGACTAGGGGTGCAGTCTCACACTGAAGGGACGACCCTTTGGAACTGAAATGAGGAGGAATTTCTTCAGGCAGAGAGTAATAAATCTGTGGAACTCATTGCTGCTGAGGGTGTGGAGACCAAGTTGCTGAGCATCTTTAAGACAGAGATGGGTAGGCTCTTGATTAGTAAGAGGATCAAGGGTTATGGGGAGGAGGCAGGAGAAAGGGGTTGAGAAACATATCAGCCATGTGTGACAGTATTGTGTCTTTTAATCTAAATGTGTTCCATCCTGTTTCCCTGGTGGAGAGGTATAGTCACAATGGTAATGGAATGTCTGCGTCTGACGCTCGGTCAACAGCTTGGAGTTCTGCCTGGCTCGTGTTGTTTTTAAATAGAAAGACAAAAGAATAGTGAGCGGGCAGGGTCATGACTCACACAGACCCGGGAAGGTTTTTAGTGTTGCTTTCAGTTGGTGAGAAGGTTTCTGTGAGCTGGCTGCTGGAACTAACAGCAGGAAATCTCCGCCTGCTGCAAGAGTGAGAGGACAGCACGTGAGAATAAAACTGTTTTGCTAAATCACCTTGCCAAGGGTATGTCTGTGAGATGCTGCCTGATGACTGGTGATTAAATCAAATATTGACTTGTTAAGTATTTCGATCAAGTTAAAGTTATGTCAATTCTTCTTTTCGCTTATATTTTAACTGTGTTGTAAGAATAGAGTATGTTTTCCTTAAAGCCTAGTGGTGGACCAACCAAGTTGTGTCTGGAACACACTTTGCCTTTAAATAAATATAAAAGTTTGAGTCTAGGCTAGCCCTGGGTCTGATCTGGTCCAGAACAAACGGGAGGGCAGTCTTGATGGCCTGAAAGGCTGAATTTTGTTTCTATGATCCTAAGGCCTTATGTAGTCTGTTTCTCAAAAAGCATTTCTCATGGAGTGTCTCATTGACCAATTGCCCTCTGCTCAACAACCTTCCTCTCCCTTTCCCCTCAGTCCTTTCTTTCCCCTTGCTTTCTATTCACCAACCCGAGGAAACATATTTTCAATATTTACCACACTAAACTCCACAGATTTCACTCAAACCCTTTACCAGCTGCATTCCTTTAGGCATCACTATATCACCACAGTGTCATTGTTACTTCAAGCTCTGTGCGAAGTTCTAGGCTCTATTCTCCTATATACCAGCTACCTGAACTCCAATCATCATAATGCACCATCAATCTCTCATTCCCATTCCCAGTCATTTCTCTCCACAGATGCTGACAGACCTGCTGAGCTTTTCCAGCAATTTCTGTTTTGGATCCAGCTTTTTTTTTTGTTTGCATGGCCTGTTCAGGTCTGGCAGCATCTGTGGAGAGAAATCAGAGTTAATGTTTTGGATCCAGTGACCCTTCCTCAAAAATCAGCCGAGCTCTTCCAGCAATGTTTGCTTTTGGTCCTGTTTTTCAATATGCCTGTTGGTGAAGGGTTAACAATTTAATGAGGTATAATTGGATTTCTTACCTAGTGCACTTTGAAAGAGTGGTTTAAAATATCAGTCACCAACTTGATATTATTTCAATGTGCTGGTCAGGTTTAACAGTTTAATGCATCATGGGGTCTTTATGATAATATTTGGTATGGAGGAATAATCAACCTTATTATGCAGTAGTCCAATAGGTTGAATTGTGAAACAGGGGCCACCCCTTGCAGTATTTAAAAGCTGCACCTGTCTCTTAATGTGAATAGTAAAGGAGAGAGGGGTGGAAAAAATAAAATAATGCAGACTAACTTTTATAGTCACAAGTCACGTGCAAACAGGTTACAATTCTTATAGTGTTTACAACTATCTTCCTTTATTTTAGATTGATGGGGGTGGTGGGCCTAAATTAATTGCTTTCTGTTTTATTTGTTGACAAGTTCCTTTGAAACACATGAGTATCTTGTTAAACCTAAGTTTTTCAAGTTAGCCATCTCAGTATGGAGCAGGATAATCTATCAGTTTATGAATAACATAATCATATACTGCTGGGGATATTGTACTATTTCGAGAATATTGTGTCACTGATTGTAGAAGTGATGTTATGAGTCACCTACAGGGGTCAAAGCCAAACTTAGTTAGCTAACATTCTCTTAAACTTTTAATTTCAGGATTGACTAGCCCCTTGGAAGACTGGTTGCACAAGCTGTATTTATCTGTAGCCCCCTGTCTGTAAAATGTTGTTCTGTGTAGCTTAATGTCATTTAACTGTTAATTTTTCTTGTGTTTAACTAGTGGCTCTTTGTGGTTTTTATTGTAATTATGCTTCTGAGTGGATTTTTGAACTGACCTTCTCTATATTTAATCCTCCTGCCCCCTAGTGGATGGGCTAAAGAGCTTTTCCAGTGCTTTCAGGACCTAAGTGCTGCCAGCTGGTTTTAAAAACACGGTGCTGGAATGGTGTCACCTAGAATTCTCTGGTTTATTTTTAACTTTATGATGTGATGATTTTGAAAGTAATTAAGTGTTCAACAAAGCTGAGCATGCTTTGCTGCTGATTGGTTAAAACAAAGACACAAGCCAATGGCACCATTCTAGGTAATTTCTCTCTGGGCAGCTGGGAAAACTTTAACTTAAATGATGAGTTTGAATTTGCAACTTGAAAGAGTTAAGCTGATTGAGACACGGGTTAGCAAAGTGATGCCTGTGTTATAGAAAGTGCTGTGATTTTTTTTTAAATTGCTGTGGGTTCAGTGGTGTTTTACTGTTTTGATCTCTCTTTCTTTGACCCACTGGGGCAGAAGTTCTAATCCAGTCAGTGTTGCTGTGCTCCAGCAAACACTTATAAGTGACCTGTGTTTTAAAGTGATCTTGATCAGGCTCCTAATGTGAAAGTTTCAATGTCATACACAACTGCCTATGTTCAATCTGGGCCATAAAATAACCTTTAAACAGAAACATTCAATTGTACACTTCTGGCAGTGTTCTGGTAAAGGCGTACTGTACATCTGGCCTTGTTTCCTATAAGTAATCTTTGGCCAAAACTCAATGCAGATTTTTCCTGACTCTATGCTGCATGGAAATGACCTTGTTTATGAAACTTGACCTTTTTTCATCTTTGCATGGTTTATAACTTCATTGGAAACACTGAAATTTACTACCTTTTTGTGACAGGGAAGCTGGAAATACAAATGCTCATGTTCCATGGTTGGACTTTGGAAATGCGGGTGCAGCAGCAATCCCAAATGTTGACTCATTACTTTGGGCAGTGAAAAGGTGAGGCTATTAATAGAGTACTGTGATAGATGGTGGTGCCATCCATAAGTGTGTTTTCAGACTATGTGACACTTACAAGAAGCAGTTTCACAATTCCTTATGGAATCAAAGCTGGAAAGAGACGAATGGACAGATAAAATTACAGCACTTTTATTGGCTAGCCATGTTTATTTGTTCCCTCTCTCCGTCCTTTCTTTCAACTCTCCCTCCCCATTCCTTCTCTTACTGGATTTGTTTCTGACTTGTTGAGGGGTGAACTGCGATGCAACCGTCACTTTTAATGTATTGGGCTGTTCTTACTAAGGCTAAATGGCCCAGTTGAAATGTGACTTCCTTTTGGAGCAAGAAGGAAGTCACATGATGTGCATGTGGGAGATTTTTTTTGCTCCATGCTGTCAAGTAACAGTTACCTATTTTCTTTTGCCAGTGACTAGCTTTACTGAGGCTACAGTAACACTTCCACGAGCTACTGGCTTGTCTCTGTCACACACCTGGTAGTCACTTGATCTTAGTTTTTGGTCTAACTTTACACTGTACTTCCAAGTACTGAATTAATTGGAAGGAAGCTTCTTAATGTTTTAAGCTTAATTGCTCCTTCCATACTACAACTAAAAAAAGTAGTAATTTGTATTTAGTCTTGTCTTGTTTTTTTTAATTGGAAGGAAGCCAAGCTAATCCCCTCTTTCCCCCCTTCCCCCCCCGGTCTTTGGGCTATCCTTGCTCAGTACATATGTTTGTCTTTTTTTTTTGTTGCCTGATTTAAAATTTAAGGAGCCAAGGTTAGTTGTTTTATCTCCACTTTTTTGACAAACGTGATCCACGAGGTCCCACTTCTATCAAAGTTGAGGAACCGTAGTCTGCCTTGTGTTGTTTGAGTCATGGTGGAAATTCAGCACCTTGAGCTGACGACACCTCAGCATGGGGATAAGGTGTGTATGTGATCACTGAGGGTGCACCAGCCCCTCTTGTCACAGTTGGGGGGTTCAATCCCAGACAAGTGCTTTAGCTGACGTTCAGATACAGTACTGAGGGAAAGATCTAATCACGTGCATTCTTTCATGTGATATTACCTACAAATGTGCTTGTAAGAACTCTCTACTGAACATTCTGGAAAAGCTGACAACTTTTTAAAGTGTTTTTGACTTTTCTCCCTCCCAAATGCCACCAGGTAACTGGTTCAAATCATTCAATTTGGCTGGTCATGAACTTAACTGTCACTTGCCTGTAAATAAGTAATTCAATAACATCATGTTTAATTTTTTTAAATCACCTGAAGTAGTGATAAAGTACCATAACTTGCAAGTTATTTTCCATGCAGGAATCCAGTACTGGATTGCATTTTAAGTATAAATAAGCAATTCTTTTAAGATCCTTACTGTGTGAAGTTGTCCCCTCCTTGACCTCTTTTTCCCTGCTGGGGTGAGGGGGTGTAAGGATTTTTGTGACAAAGGATAACAGACACACAGGTTTGCTGATTTCAATTTAGCCTGTGTGCAAAATCTCGACACTTCACATGTGAGAAAATCCTTAAATCATATATATGAGGACTTGATCTAAAGCTAAACTTCCCTTTTTCTAAAAGGAAGGCAAATTTCATGTCTGGCAGATGTTACAAGTTTTTGTTTGGGAAATGCTCACTTCTGTATTGAGTTGTGATCATCCAACAATGTATTGACCTTTCAATAAGTCATTACTAGATATGTTAATCAGTCTAAATTCTCTTGTCCTTCAGGGCTGATGCCTGTGTGCCTGCAACAGCGAGCATTGGAGTGGGTACAGAATCGGAGCCTAACAGAGCATGGGCTTGGGAGAAAAGGTGCATGTTTTCTTAAAGTAAATGTAACACTGTGAATGTTCTCATAGCCTCCCAAGCAAGCTCAGAAGACTAACATAGAAACAGGATGTTTTCACTGATAAAATGGCCTTTGGCTTTCAAGTTGAGATGCTTTTGGACTTGATACACTTTAAGATAATGCATCATTTGTAAGAGCTGAATAAAAGTCACAAATTAGCTCCCAAAATGAGGCTGCCCGTCTTTCAGGCTGCTCTACCAATGTGCTGTCAATTTATCGATGTTATGAGTGACCTGTCTGCTGCTTGCTTTATGGAGAAACACACATGGCGGATAGTATATCACTAGACTAGCAACTCAGGACTCAAATAGCAATCTGGCATTGAAGTTACGAAGTGGTGACTACTGAATTCATGAAAATCCCTTTTTATTTAATTCATGGGATGGGAGTGTCGCTGGCTGGACCAGCACTTCTCGGTCAGAGGTTGGGTAAGTAACCACATGTAGTAATGGTATATCCTTAAGAAACCTCGTCCCTAAATGATTTAGGGCTGTGTTGCTTGATTTACAGCAAGGGGGCTAGTCCCTTTAAAAACAGCTAAGCAAACAACAGTTATACAGCGTTATTGTTTTCAAAAACACAAGATGGTGTGAGCCAGCATTTGAGGTGAACAATAAATATTGGCGTTGCCAGTGAAATCCATGCTCTGAGGAAACTCTACTGTCACTGTCTCTGCCCATATCCCCTTGAGTTTCATAAATCACATAACTGTCTATGCCCCATTAACTGACCCCTGCACTGCATAGGACTGGGACAACTGACTTGCAATGCAGGCTAGTCACAATGATTTGGGTTCAAGTCCTGCATCAGGGTGAGGTTTGTGTGAAGGGCACACAGTCCAAAGGCGTGTGGGTTAGGTGGAGTAGCCACGAGGAATGCAGGGTTACAGGGATGAGGTTGGGTCAGTGGTGGATTTGAGGGGCTGAATGGCCTGCTCCGACACTGTATGATGGTTCAACCTCTTCTTTTCTTCCTGAGGCCTGGTGACCCTTGTGCTAAGCCACCACTAGCCATCTCCCTAATGAGAAGGCAGCCCTTTGGTCCACTAGAACTATGCTGACTTTACTAACTTTTTTTTACACAAAAGGTACTGTGAAAATTCCACATAACAAGAAATGAGTTGTAAGATACAAATAGCACACCATATAGTTTTGATTTAATTCTGGCTCTTTAGGAACATCCACAAGCCAAGGAAAGAATACAGAGATTGCAGGAACCTACTTGAGGAAGGTTGCTTGTTTGTCGCCTTGGTAGGCCACAAACCCTTCCCTGTGCTGCAGAGGACCACATCAGTGGATTAGGCATGAGCCTATTCCAACAGTCATCGCTAATTAGATGATGCTAGAGTGTATGATATTGAAAAACGTTACTCCTTGTCTCAGATTCAGTTTGCTCTTTGTCTTCACTTTTCCTCTGCTACAGAAACTACAGGCACTGGAGCGTATCTGCACCAGCTTGTGTCTCTTCAGCTGAATGCTGGAAACAATCTGAAATTGAAACAGACGAAACAGTGTTGAGGAGGCGACAGAAGCAGATAGATTATGGGAAGAACACTCCTGCCTATCCAAGATACCAGCAGGAAGTCCCCAAGTAAGTTGTTTCTTTTTTAACACTCTAAAATAAGTTGGAGTGAAGGAGGCACTTTGAAGTTGGGTACGTGACCATGTTTATCACAATGAGTCACAACACTATCACTTTTTTGGTAGAGACTTAGTGAGTAATCCTCACTTCTGGTGCTGACTATAGAATTCCCTAGTCAAGATGGCAATAGCCATTACACCATGGGACATGCCTTATAAAAGGCCTCAAATTCCATGTTCGAGCGAGGGATATCTCTTTTTTAGTGAGAGGACACTTGTGATTTAGCTGCCTTGACTATATCATTTTTGACATCTTCCCGATCCTGCAGCATAGATCAGGCACTATGACCTGGGTATTTTCCAGCTAAGTAGCAGGAGGTGGGTGGATGGGAGAAATGTCTCGGTTCACTTTGAGGAAAGTAGTGTCGGGAGGTGTGACTCAGTGTTACATACAGGTGCGAGCTGGTCAGCCAATTGGGGAATTGGCTGGAGGTCGCAATGAGGATTGTGCAGGCTGTTTGCTTTTAAAACAACATTCATCTCCTGGTGTTGTGGACTTCATCCCAGCTACATACAAAAAAGCCAAAAACTTTTTTACCCCATCCAAGTCAAATGTCAAACTATTCTTGCCCTGCCCCACCCCCCCGCCCCTCCAAGGGTCCCCTGCTTTAGAATACCCTATCAAAGCAACAAGCTTTCTATGGTCACAATGAAATTCTAATTATTTGTCCAAAATGCTGAAAACAATTGTCATAATTCTCCACTTAAATCTCTTTCACTACTAGCTATGCGAAGTCATTATCCAGACTTAACCTGAATATCAGTAGCAAAAGCCTGAAACATCAGTTTTCTTTTTGTGGGGGTGAGTTTTACAAAAAAAAAATTACCGCTGTAGGGGTACAGTAGCCATGTCCTTAACTCTGAACCAGGAGGCCTGCATTCAAGCCCCACCCACTCCGAGACAACAGCCCTGAACTCGTTGAGCAGAAACTATCAAAAATCCTACAATTGAAATATATGTTCAGATTCTAAATTTGTTGAACTTGATGGGGAACCTGCTGGCTGCAATGTGGAAAATGAGATTGCTTTGCCAAAAGGCAAAGCAATTCTACAACAGTGGCATCACTCTTATCTAGATAAAAGGTTGTGTTGCATTTTTAAAAAAAAATTAAACCTCAAGTGTCAGACAACCTCATGTTGGTCACACAACTAAAGTTGACAAATCTTTTTATTACCACTAAGAAGAGAAATTACTAAATTAAAGTTCCTTGCAGAGACTTGATGATATTGTCTCACTTGCCAGCTATGCCCATCATTGTTTACAAACGTTTAGTTTGTCTATCCAGCCAGTCCAATGACTGGGTTTTTAAACTATCTGTCAGATAAATTGGAAAACAATCCAGTCTAAGAATCCTCTGCAAGTGGCACTTCAGCCCTGGGTTGGGGGGGGGGGGGGGGGGGGGGTGTGGAAAGAGGGAGAGAGGAGACAAATGACTCAAAATACTATTATCAATTTCTCTCTCAAAAGGAGACTCCGAGTGCCAGGAATACACCCCCAAACTCCCAACAAGTACAAGAAATACAGCCGCCGCTCCTGGGATAAGCAAATCCGGCTGTGGAGGAAGGCACTCCATGCTTGGGATCCACCACATGAGCAGGAAGATGGCCTGAAGTCAATGTATGTAAAATGTCATCAATATTCTAACTGCCTCTAAACTTCACCTTGTACACAACTGGAGTTAACCTTTCACTCTCTTTTCGTATCTGTTCAATTCAACTGATATGTATTTCTTTTAATCCACCCCTTGTTTCACAACTGTTTAGCTTTGTCTAGTAAATCTCTCAATCTCTCAATTAAATTAAATTTCAAAACAGAATGCCCTTGTCAGGGATAGGGAATAAGGGACACTCCTCGACCTTTGTTTCCCATTTGATTTCAGTGCTCCCTAGTGTACCCCTGAATGGCCTAGATCTAGTCTGTGCATTATCCCCTTTTTTTTCTGGTTCAGGATTCTGTGTTTTAATGGCCACCCTTTGTATAGGCTAGGTACTGCAACTTTGAGTGACTTGGGTCTCTTTCCGTGGAATGGGCTTCCACAAAGAGAATGCAATGCCATCACGAAGGTGAATGCAAAATTGGGGTAGGGGCTAGAAATCTAACCTGAACTAGCAACTGCATGCAACAGACTTTTGTTTTTCCCACCAATAGTCTGAGATGCTGCATGATTTTCCATCACAAATAGTAATGGTCTTGGATGTTCCTGAATCCAGTGCATTTCAGCATGGCTCCCTACAGCACATGTGAAGTAACAAAATGATCCTCTACTAAATGATGTTTCAACTCCAGGTTTGCAGTTAATTTGCAGTTTGTTACTGGAAAGTAATTGCTCCAGTGGACTAGCTGACTGGCCAGGCACCATCACCTAATGAAACAGTGGGATTCTGCAGAAGTGTCTAATCCAAGTAAATGGCCAGTTGGCTCCTGCAATGTTCTTCAATCTGAATGGGAGGCAGAGATTTGCCTGAAACCTGCTGTGATGTTGGTCAGTTGTATTTCAGCTATTCTTAACTGTAGAAGGCTCAGGAATAATTTTCCACTCTTTCAGAAGTGGGATAGGTATTTGGTCTCCTCTACATGGAATGGACAGAGCAAAGAGGCCCCTGGAGCAGTGGTTTGGGCCCCTGTGTTACACCAATGTGACTCCAAGCAACTCCTCATTGGTAAGCTCTGCAGTCTCTTGTTTATCATGAAATGGATTATTAACAAAGCAGGTCTCTGACACAGGACTGTTCTAATTGAAAACCTTAAGCAATTTTCTTTAAAAGAAGTATATTCAAGGAAAAAGGATGTTAATCCAGAAGAGGTAATAGGAAGGATGACAGACTGTAAGGCTTAAGGAATAGAGAACTAGAAAGAGATTGGAGGCTTTGTATAGTTACAAATGGGGCTTCTGTTTAGTTGAAGACATGGCTGTCTACGGTGACTCACATCTGAGGGGCAGAAAAAAAAACTTCTGAACTGCATCCAATTGCCCATTGCTTTCAATATCTGCTCTATTACTTATGGAGAGGGCTTGGATCATCTAGGCTGCAATGTGTTCACTGGGTCACCTGCTGAGAATGTCATTCATTTCATGGACAAGCCAAATTCAAGCTTTAGTTCATAATTTACTAAAACTCAGTGGGGGGAAAACAAACAGTATCAAACCTGCTTTGAAGAACACCAGACACTGCTGGGTGTGTGGGGGTTTTCACTCAATACAACTTGGGGCTTTTAAAAGATTTCTCTGTACAGCAGATCCATTCCTGAAGGAAAGCTTAGCTGAGTTGCATGTTCCAAAGGCTGTCTGCATCTTGAACAAACAAGTTGCAATATAAACTATGGTGATATCTTTAAACTTGCATCACTGCTACTGAAGTGTTCCTGTCTGCTGTGTATCAACATGGAGATATGTCATAAAACGATTATGAAGGAACCCATGTTTTCAACCCTCTTCAAAGATTTTTTTTAAATCCTCATGAAAAGGTTTCCTCAAGTCATTTTATACACTGATCTGTTTTTCTAGTTGACCTTCTTTAAGAAGTTAATTCCCACCTCCTAGAACAGGTGGGGCTTGAACACTGGCTCCCAGTCCGGGGGCAGGAACATCGCCTGTGTACCACAAGAGGCCCCCCTCTATGCTTGAACAGTACCAATATAAAGCTCTTAATTGGCCATTCCCTCCCTCCCATATTTGCATTTCAAACTACCGGGGAGAGGAAAACACCCCTTCCCACTACCCCCTGCCCCCCCCCCCCCCCCCCCACCCCAAACAAGCCCAAACGTTGCCAATTAACTGAAGCAAAATTTGTGTTTTAATTCATAATTGATTCTCTGGAGCTCATCTAATGGCCTTCAGTCTCTCTCTTTAAACTGTTCATAGGATGTGGGCTGCTGACCAGCACTCACTTCTAATTCTGGGTAAGAACAGTAATTTTCCTCTTATTTTTAAAAAAACTTTCTGTCAGACATGATCATTCATTAACATGAAAATAGAACAGTCATTTGAGGCCAGTTCTAGTCTTCTCCACCCCCTTTTGCCTGATCTAACTGGTTTTCACCCTACATTCCTGCCTGCCCTCTAAAGATTTGTTGCTTTTTTTTTGGAAGTTTTTAAGGATGTATCTATTTCTGCTTTGTGTTCAATTTCCTTGCATCTATTGCTTTCTAGGAAGTGAGTTCCAGATCCTACAGAAGGCTGAATTTTCAACAAGTTGTCTTTAAATGGGTGGCTCAGTGTTTGGAAATGTTGTGACCCACCTCCTGGGGCATGTGAAACATGAACCTGGATCTTCTGGCACAGAGGCAGAGGAGCCTTATCTTAGTGAATTCAGATGCCATACAGGCCAGCATGTGGCCCAGTGGTTAACCCTGCTGCCTCTCAGCACCAGGGACAAAGGCTCGATTCCAGCCTCGGGTCACTGTGTGGAGTTTGCATCTCTGTCTGTTTTGTTTCCGCCAGTCCAAAAATGTGCAAGTTAGGTGGGTTGGCCATGGGGAATACAGGGGTACAAGGATGGGTAGGGTGATGGGTCTGAGTGGGATGCTGTTCAGGGACAGCTTGGAGTTGTTGGGCCAAATGGCCTGCTACCTCACTGTTTAGGGATTCTTTGATTTGAACCCAGGTTGCCAGAATGTTAGTGATAATGGGAACTGCAGATGCTAGAGAATCCAAGATAATAAAATGTGAGGCTAGATGAACACAGCAGGCTCAGGAGCACAAAAGCTGACGTTTTGGGCCTAGACCCTTCATCAGAGAGGGGGATGGGATGAGGGTTCTGGAATAAATGGGGAGAGGGGGGGAGGCGGATCGAAGGTGGGGCGGGGATAGGTCAGTCCAAGGAAGACGGACAGGTCAAGGAGGTGGGATGAGGTTAGTAGGTAGGAGATGGAGGAGTGGCTTGGGGTGGGAGGAAGGGATGGGTGAGAGGAAGAACAGGCTAGGGAGGCAGAGACAGGTTGGACTGGTTTTGGGATGCAGTGGGTAGAGGGGACAAACTGGGCTGGCTTTGGGATGCGGTGGGGGAAGGGGAGATTTTGAAGCTTGTGAAGTCCAAATTGATAGCATTGGGCTGCAAGGTTCCCAAGCGGAATAGGAGTTGCTGTTCCTGCAACCTTCGGGTGGCATCATTGCGGCACTGCAGGAGGCCCATGATGGACATGTCATCTAAAGAATGGGGTGGGGGGGTGGAAATGGTTTCCTCTACATTGAGGAAACCAAGCGGAGGCTTGGAAACTGCTTTGCAGAACACCTCTGCTCGGTTCGCAACAAAAAACTGCACCTCCCAGTCGCAAACCATTTCCACTCCCCCTCCCATTCTTTAGATGACATGTCCGTCATGGGACTCCTGCAGTGCCGCAATGATGCCACCTGAAGGTTGCAGGAACAGCAACTCATATATTCCGCTTGGGAACCCTGCAGCCCAATGGTATCAATGTGGACTTCACTAGCTTCAAAATCTCCCCTTCCCCCACCGCATCCCAAAACCAGCCCAGTTTGTCCCCTCCACCCACTGCATCCCAAAACCAGTCCAACCTGTCTCTGCCTCCCTAGCCTGTTCTTCCTCTCACCCATCCCTTCCTCCCACCCCAAGCCGCACCTCCATCTCCTACCTACTATAACCACATCCCACCTCCTTGACCTGTCCATCTTCCCTGGACTGACCTATCCCCTCCCTACCTCCCCACCTATACTCTCCTCGCCACCTATCTTCTTTTCTCTCCATCTTCGGTCTGCATCCCCCTCTCTCCCTATTTATTCCAGAACCCTCTCCCCATCCCCCTCTGGGTCTAGGCCTGAAACGTCAGCTTTTGTGCTCCTGAGATGCTGCTGGGCTTGCTGTGTTCATCCAGCCTAACATTTTATTGCCAGAATGTTACCTAGCTCTCTAGATTAATAGTCCATTGACAATGCTGCTGCAGCCCAGCACAAGAATCTGACCCCTTATGAGATCTGAGATAATGGGAACTGCAGATGCCAGAGAATCCGAGATAAGTGTGGGGCTGGATGAACACGGCAGGCCAAGCAGCATCTTAAAGCCTTTCTGATGAAGGGTCTAGGCCCAAAACGTCAGCTTTTGTGCTCCTGAGATGCTGCTTGGCCTGCTGTGTTCATCCAGCTCCACACTTAGCAACAGATCTCATAAGGGATAGCAGTGTTTCTTGTGAATAGCAGTTATTTAAAAAAATTGGACTAATTGTGTGATTGCATTCTCCCTCTAAATCAATATACTCTACCTTTTACAGATGCCTGATGATCAGAGTCCCATTCCATCTCATCCTTTTGACTTCTCCCTAAATGGAGATGAGGACCCCTTTGAATTACTCAGGTATCTAAGGAAGGGTCACAGTACTAACTGGACACAGTGGTCATGAACATTTCAACGCATCTTCCTGACACTTCAATCCAGAGTATAGAGGAAGCATTCTTATAAATAGAGCAAGAGGATGGCTGTATTTTGATCTGTGGATTTTGTATTGGATTATTTAATGAACTTTTAAAAAATTCAGCAGTTTTTCTAAACTTCAATTATGTTTAAAAAAAGTCATTATATATTTTGGGAGTGGTCAAGAGCATGAAGGCCCCATGTTTGCCCAGATGTGAGAATTTAGTATGGGCTGCATCTTGGCTTGAGCTGGGTATGTTTCCTCCAACTCCTATCTTCCTGAAATCCTTGCTCAATGCAGGGTTGGTGGAGGGGGGGGGGAGGTGTGTGGAATGGAATAGAATGGATATCTATCTTTAGGATATGAGCATGGCTAAGAGCAAGTTTGTTTTAAATTCTGAAATTGCTGAATTTTTCCCAACATAGTGCTGCAGAATTCACCCTCTAGTTGTCATTGTGATAGCAAAGCTTACTGTCTCTGATCCTTCTACGTAGAATAGTATCTATACATCCCCAAAACTTTTTTTTTTAAAAAAGTGAAGGAACAGAGACTAGCCAAGTTCCTGGCTACCTCGGTACTCAAAACAAGCCACTTAATGGTGTATGGAAGAATGAAGAGAAGCTACCCTTAACAGCTTGTAGATATAATTGTTAACTAAGCATTCTGCTGTACATTTAAATGTCAGTTCCTTTTTTGTTTTTAACCCCAATAAGGGGTAAAAATTGCTCTTTTGGCAGAGCAGGAAGGCTGAGTTTGAATGTGTCCCTATTCACCTAAACTGGCTCTGACCACACCCCACGCTCACCACCTGTCAAGGAATTTATTTTCTCAGAGATGGTTAGAATGCAGATAACTTAAAGTTATGCAAAAGAAAACACTGCCAAATTAACCCAGGGGTTGAGTGTCTTCCAGAGTGACCGTTTTAAGTGTTATTTTCTCACTTTTTTTCTTTGTTTGTTAACTTATTTGAAGTCTTGTCCCATCCCAAAGAGGTTTTGTTTATTAAAGATGATCATCTAATTTTTTTCTCACATCCCACAACCAGTGGACTGGTAATGGGCCTCTTTGGTCCTCATAACACTCTCTGTCTCCACCCATTCACCCCTATCGCAGAACCTCACCACAATTTACTACATGTCTGGTCTTTGGTCACTTATTGTATGAGAGTTTTATGAAACATTAGCACTTAACTTGCATAGTTGTTAGAGATATATTTGGAAAATAATCTAAGGTGCCAGCCTCCTTATGCCTGTAAGGCACCCAAACACCAGGCTGTTTTCTGCTTTGAGTTTGTTTTGCCAGTTTTTCTCCTCTGAAATTGTCTAACTCTGTTTGTCAGTAAAATGATCAATGCCCTACAAGATTTTAATCTTGTAGCTGAATGACTTGAACAAGACCAATCATTGGCCCATTTAGTGCAGACATGAAATGGATTTAGCACATTCATTTCCTGATGTATAGAGACATGAAGTTGTGTACTAAGTACTCTGGGGCTCTTTTTTGTATTCTGTAGTCCTACTTGTGCAAAAAGAAATTGGGGTTCACATTGTCACTCAACTTTTTTTGAATCTGTAAATGTCCTGTTTTAAGTGATTTTGTTTGATATCAGTGCTGTAAGGGTGAGTTTCTGTAACATTGATAAACCAGTATAAAACACAAAATCAGAAGGTGTAAAAGTCTCCAAACTACTTTGATTCCAATGCATGCTTGTGGGGGAAACCAATAGATGAATAATTCCTCCTAAGAAGAGGATGGTAGTTTTTTTTAAGGAGAAAAAACTTTATGGGGGGGGGGGAAAAATCTCTCCTGGGTTTGACAAACCACCTGAGTTGATTGAAGAAGGGGTAAAGATATGGAACAATCTCTTCTAGTAAGAGCCTGAGATAAGGTGTAGAGCTGGATGAACGTAGCAGGCCGAGCAGGAAGGCTGACATTTTGGGCCTAGACCCTTCTGAAGAAGGGTCTAGGCCTGAAACGTCAGCTTTCCTGATCCTCTGCTGCTTGGCCTGCTGTGTTCATCCAGCTGTATACCTCGTTATTGCAGATTCTCCAGCATTGGCAGTTCCTGCTATCTGAGCTTTTTCACTTTACTCCCCTTGTGCTAAATCCAAATTTAACAACCACATTTCTTCAATTGACTGTTTGTTTGGAATAGTCTCCAATTAAACTGCTCCGCTTTGAATTTGAGAAAATACTGGAACAAACCTGATGTAAATGTGACCTGGCATTCTACACCATAGCTTAAGCTACAAAATTGTTTGTTTGGTTTTTCGTTTGGAAAGGCTGTACAAGGTGAAGCAAGCCTAGAGCTTACTGACTAATCATCTCTTCGTATTCCAGTCAAATAAAGAGGTGACGGCCTAGTGGTATTGTGACTGGGCTGTTAATTCAGAGATCCAGTTAATGTTCTGGGGAACCTGGGTTAGAATCCTGCTACTGAGATCATGGAATTCAAATTCCATGAAAATCTGGGGTTAGGAGTCTAATGATGACCATGAGGCAACCTTTTTGGGGTTGTGGAGTGGGGGTTGAGTCCCCATCTGGTTCACTCTACCCTCTTAGGGAAGAAAACTGCCATCCTTACCTGGTCTGGCCTACATGTGACTGCAGACCCACAGCAATGTGGTTGACTCTGACTGCCCTCTGGGTAATTCAGGATGGGTAACAAATACTGGGCCTAACCAGAAACTTCTACATCCTCTGGATTTAAAAATGAAACCCCAGGCTAACTTGGAAAGGATATGCTACCAACCCCAATACCTGTATTTGGCACTGCTGCCAGGGACCTGGGTTTCACCCCAGCTCTGGGCATCTGTGCAAACACTGCAAAGACCACCTCATGTCTGTGTAGGTTCCCTCTGGGTGCCCCAGTTTCCTCCCCACAGCCCAAAGATGTGCAGGTTAGGGTGGGTTGGCCATGCTACATTGCCCATTGTGTCCAAGGATGTGGGGGCTAGAGGGATTAGCTGGGGGGAAATGCAGGGTTACAAGGAATAGGGTAGGTGGTAGTGAAATCCTCCCTCGGAGGGCCAGTGTAAACGTAATGGGCTGAATGGCTGACTCCCACAAGTAGGGATTCTGGCCTCCACTTAAATGCTTGAGGTTGATGGAGTCAGCATAAGCTTTTAAAAGGACAACTGATCATAATGCACTTTGGAGGAAAACACTGACTAAAAGCAATTTTGTAGATCTCTTGGAATAATTTCAATAAAATGTCGCAACATTTTGGGTGTACATGATATTGAATGGTAACATTGCATCAAGTCATCTGTGTCCATATGCTATTATGGAAGCTGGCTATCAAGCTATCTAGTGCTAGAATAGGGCTAACTTCTCCAAGAATCCAAGCTGGGCTCATACAATTCTATATGATTTTATACAAGTTTTGATCTACTGCATTGGGCAATGGTAAGGAGAGACAGTGGTCCTCCTACATTCTAACCAGTCATGCAAAGTGGGCTCTAGCTATCACTTAGCCAGTGGTCTGGGAAAAGGGCAGGTAAGAAAAACTTGAAGGATGACTAAACTTTTTTTTTAGTCATCTAAAGATGTTGGAGTATAAATTAAAGTGCTGTTAAATTATTTATATGGGTCAACCCCAGCTGGAGATTTGCAGGCAGTTGAAGGTCCACTTTTAATGGAATGTCTGCTAGTCATGAATAAATTAGTGTGGAGCTGGATGAACATAGCAGGCCAAGCAGCATCTCGGGAGCACAAAAGCTGACGTTTCAGGCCGAGAAGGGTCTAGGCCCGAAACGTCAGCTTTTGTGCTCCCGAGATGCTGCTTGGCCTGCTGTGTTCATCCGGCTCCACACTTTATCTTGGATTCTCCAGCATCTGCAGTTTCTGATTATCACCAATGAATAAATTTAGCCCTTGTTAGGGATGAAAGTGCGGTTGACAAATCAAATCTGCTGGGAGAAGCATATCTGCTAGCAACGTTTGAGGTACTTAAACCTGAACAGGCAGGGAATAAAGGGATCTGGGCCACATGCAGGCAGATGGGATTAATATAGAATGGCATGTTTGGTAGAGATGGGTGAGTTGAAGAGCCTGATGCATGTTCAGAGTCTCAGGAAATTGAAGATTTTTAAGCTGTTTTGAAGGACAGGTTTGTTTTCTTGGTGTGAGCATTGCTAGCAAGGCTGCTATTTTTTCCCTTTTTTGAAGTGATTGACTTGTGACACGTGAGGGTTTGGTTGGAGCGGAGGGGATGTCTAGTTTGGGTCTACTGCACTACTGTGGGGTCTGAGTCACATGACTCTAGCTTCCTTTGTCCGAACAGGCATTTTTGACAATGCATGATAGTAATGGCAACCAGAACTGAGAATCTGAAATCCCATGGATCTGAAGGAGTACTCCCCTGTGTGTTAGATTAGATTCCCTACAGTGTGGGAACAGGCCCTTTTTTGGCCCAACAAGTCCACACCGCCTCTTGGAGCATCCCACCCAGACCCATCCCCACCCACCCCTGAACACTACGGGCAATTTAGCACGGCCAACCGACCTAGCCTGCACATCTTTGGACTGTGGGAGGAAACCGGAGCACCCGGAGAAAGCCCATGCAGACACGGGGAGAATGTGCAAACTCCACACAGACAGTCACCCGAGGCTGGAATTGAGCCTGAGTCCCTGGTGCTGTGAGGCTGCAGTGCGAGCCACTGAGCCACCGTGCTACACCATATCCAGGAAACCAGGGTAGTCATTCAATGACACTATTGCCTTGCCATGCAGGCCACCTCTTCAACATCTAAGGGTGCATAAACTCCGTCAGAATAGGGAGCCATCTTTTTCACTGATATTAACACATGAAACAGATGACACAATATTTCATTCCATTAAAAGCAAAATAGTGTGGGTACTGGCAATCTGAAACAAATGCCTCCTGCTGAAGATGCTAAACAGCTGGCAGCATTGGTGGAAAGAGAAACAGTTGATCACTTTTGAGTCCAGTGTGGCATCAGAGCTGATTTGGAAGAATCATACTAGACCCAAACATTAACCATTCTCCTCCCCCAATAATATAATCTGCTCAATTTCTCCAGTCCGCACAGTCGTCTTTAATAGATCAAATGGATTAAAAGAAATTTTATTGCAAGTGCTGGAAATCAAGCAGCAAAATACTGGAAGTTTATAGAAAGCTAACAAATCAGCAGACCAAAGATTTTTTAAAATCCTTCTTTTTTAAAATAAAAACCTGTTTGGGTAAGTCCTTTTAAAGAGGACAAGGAATTGGAGCAGGGAAATTGTAAAGCCCTAATTCATAGAAGGGGTAACAAATGGCTGAAGACAGCTAAAGAATTGTTAAACATTAAGTTTAAAAATTTATAATCTTTACTTTTGTTAAGCCCGAAATGAGGATCAAGTATTCAATTGTGTTCGAGATGGTTTTTTTCTTTGAGATAACAACAAAAAGATGTCGGAGTAGTATTAAGCTATTCAACACAGTTTAGCTGCATTGCTGACAGTCAACCTGCTTCTGCTTGAAACAATAACTGGTAATTTGAGTTTTCCTTGTAGACTTCCAATGCCTCTCTCCAGTATATCCATTTTGTCCTAGTCCCCTGACCAATTCTGGTAACCATATATCATCTCTAGGAGCAAATTTTCAATGGTCTTTGAGTCAGATGGTCCTCCTACTGGTTCCTTTTGAGATTTCCTTTGTTTTGGTGTTTACATTTATGCTTTTCTGATCTGATTCCTCCACCAAACTGCCCCCTGACAGTGGGTAGCTCTCTCTGTTAGTCTCTGACCTTCACACTACTTCCTCTGTGCTATCTGAACCCAAAACACAATGTTAGAATTAATCTCAAAACCAAGGACTAATGTGTAGTGCAGTCAGAACAACTTGGCTTCTGTAAGCCCTGTTGGAACTTTGCATCTGCTTTTAATTTGGGAATTAAAAGCCTCAGCCATTGGTATAATGGGCTATCTGATTTGAGGAAACTCTATATAGCTACTGGCTTTTTAGGTTAATTGACTGCAATGCAATATGGGACCCACACTGGCATTCTAATATCTCAGTGTAGAAGATTTTATTATGCACCCAAACTATATTGGCTAAAGTTAAGACTCCACTAAGTAGCAAATCAATTATTTCTCTGGTTTCAGTTGACGAGATCTTTTGGTGTGGTTCCTGAATTTTATTTTCGATTAGTACACTTGGGTACTGCCCATACTTCTAACCTTGCATGTTTACTGAATCATTTCACATGGTCCATAGACTGTGAACAGCCAGCTGCAGCTCCCTGGAAGCAGACAGTGTGTATTGGAATGGCCAAAGCAAATGTTGCCAGCCAGTGAACTCAAGCATTTGATCTAGTTTAGGATTTTTAAATAAATTTGAGTGGGGAAGATCGACTGGATGATGTCAGTGCTGTTTTCTTGCACAGATGGTACTGAGGCATGCTGCCAAATTTAGGGTGGGGTGACTACTACTTATTCTGCTGAATCCAACCATGCTCAATGTTTTAGAGGTTTTAAACACATGCCAGTTAGTCCTGCCTCTTTAATAGTCCCCCTGTAATAACTCTAAATGATGAGGCTCAAAGATACACCCTTAAGAGAACTTTATAAACCCTTGTGCAGTCAAGAGACTTGTCACAGGTCTGTGCATTTTGCCCACCATTGCCTTGAAGGGGTGACTCTGTGTGAAGGGAAACTGGAAGTTTGAGCTTTCTTCATAGTAACTAGTGCGGTTGAAGTCTACACTGTGTGCAGAGCAGTTATTGGACATTTGGGGAGCAGCAGCAAAACCCCTCGATCTGGTTCCTGGGACTAGTGTACACGTAACAGTGGCGATTTCATTTCTCTCCTTGCACCTTTACCACCGATCTACTGGCACATCCCTCCAACTCTGCTCTTCTTCCACTACCTCCTACCCTTTTTAAGTCTATGCCCCGAGTTATTGACCCCACCTAATGGAAATTTCCCATCCACCCCATCTATGCCCCTCAACGTCGTGTACCTCTGTCTGGACCCTCAACCAGTGCTGCTCCAAGGAAAAGCAGCGCAGGCAGTATCCTGGTAACTCTCCTGTACACCCTCCTCCCGGTCTCCCTGAAGCTTCAGACTGCTCCAAATGTCTGAATTTATTTCACAAATGACTAACTGGATTGCATGTAATGTAATGTTTTGTTTTGTTGCCATGTTCTAACATCAAAAAGATTTTCAACATCTAAACATGACCCTGCCAAATATAGGATGGCACTGTGAAGGGTAAAATGTTAGCAATTTTTATTTCGGCATGGTCATTCTGAAAGGATGTATGTTGTCTACCTTGTTGCTACAGCCTTAACTCCATTATCAAGAGTGCACTGTTTTGATCATTTTAATTTGCACTGAAATGGCTCAGATGAGTACGATTGGATTTGGGATTTGGGCTGCGTCAATTTCACAGCAGCAGTTAGATTCAGAATCCTACGTTCTGGAAGCAGGCCGTTCTACCTGTCAAGTCAACAGCAACCCTGCAACCTTGCAATTCTCATGGCTAATTCCCCTTAGCCTGCGCATCTTTGGACTATAGGAGGAAACCGGAGTACCTAGAGGAAACCCGCTCAGATCTGGCGTTTGCGCAGACCCCACACAGAATATCAGCTAAAGTTGGAATCAAATCAGTCCCTGGTATTGAGGCAGCAGTTCCAGACCCCATGCCCTCCCAATGGAGACAGCAAATTGCATGAAAGTGTGGATATGTGTCAGACAATTCTCCATAATTACTGAAACTCAAACTAAAAATCAAGCATTTGGGACCATTATAGCACAGAGCGGGTATAGTTGTGTTGCCCTTCTTTTCTCATCCCCCTTCTACACTGGAGGGAGTTTGAGAGCTTGGGCCTGAACTAGGGACTAGTTAGACACTGCAAAAATCAGCATTGACTCAAGCTTTCTCCTTCCCATAGTACCATTAGATCTCTGCGTAGCAATGGCTTCAGGAATCAGAGGTGTGTGTACACAATTCCTGTGGGACGTCAGTGACTGCACGTGCATGCAGCAACGCAACTCAGAGGGTCTAGAGCTACAACGGGGAATAGTGCCGCAGCACAGAAACAGGCCCTTCAGCCTAACTTGTCCGTGCTGACCAGGTTTCCCAAACTGAACTAGTCCTATTTGGTCCGTATCCCTCTTAAACCTTTCCTATCCATGTAACTTACCTGTACCAGCCTCTACCATCTGTTCTGACATACACCTCACAAGCTGCTCCTCCAGTCCTTTCTTAAACCGCTCCCCCCTCCCCTCCCCCTCAGAAAAAAACATTTGTTATTCACCCTATCCCTGCCCCTCATGATTTTAAAAACCAGTGGAATAAGACCCCCAGCCTATCTGATCTCAAACCGCACCCCCCCCCCCCCCCAGTCTGGGTGATTGTTCTTGGGCAGGTGAAATGAGAAGGGGGAAGAGATTTGATTATAAAAATCAATTAAGATTGAGGCATTGTTGAGCTGGGAATTAATGTAGACATGTCCTGGACGCACGAAAATGTCCTTTGGCCAAATTTTAGGTAGACCAAAGCTTTGCTTTTTATCTCCGCTATAAACTCCACATCCTACCAATAGGTTTTAATTTCTTCCCCCAACCATTGTCTGAAGCCGATTTGAGAACTGTCTCTACAACGATATTGAAACAAATGCTAGGAGCTGTGGACCTTAAACAGTGGTGGAAAAATGCAGCGGGTTGGCAGCATTTGTAGTATTTTTGATTTTGCTTGCTTGCTTCAAATATATTGTTGTCTTATTTGACTGAACTGAGCTCACAAGCTCATGCACAACTTGAGCTACAAGTCTACACCAAAAACCTTAAACACTCCATCACTAATTTCTACCATTGCTTGATTCTGCCCAGATTCGAATCACGTGATGAACACACTCATCCTTGCATTCCATACCACCGTACATGATTATTCCAATGTTCTTCCAGCCAGCCTCTTGATTTTCGATCTCCACTAAATTTAACTTGCACAAGCTGGGGTACAGTTTTGTACAAGTCCTGTAAACCTGTCATCCTTGTTTAGATTCGGTCGTACCAGTCCATGCCGAATGTAGTCCCAAACTAATCAAGTTCCACCTGCCTGCTCCTGGGCCGCATCCCTCCAAACCTTTCCTATTCATGTACTTATCTAAATGTCTTTTAAACATTGCAACTGTACCCACATCCACCACTTCCTCAGGAAGCTCAGTCCACACGTGAGCTATCCTCTTGTGTAAAGAAAATGATTGTGCCTCATTTTTTTTAAAAATGTCTCTCTCCTCTCACCTTTAATGTGCCACCTGGTTTTGAAATCCCCCATCAAAGGTAAACTAATACCATTAACTCTAACTGTACCTCTCATTTTATTTTATAAACTTCTATCGGGTTGTAAAAGGAATGGGAACAAGAGGGCATGGATTTAAAGTAACCTGCTAAAGAAACAATGGTGGTTAAGGTGTGGAATACATTGTCTGGAAGTGTTGTGGAAGCAGGTTCGATTGAGTCGTTTTAAGGAGATATCGGACAATTATTTGGATAAAAATAATGTGCAAAGCAGAGGGGCTGCACAGTTAATTGAAGGCCGAAAAAAACGATTGTTTGTTGACACTCCTTCTCTCTTCTGGCATAAGGTAATTTTTTTCTTCTACTTCATTCATGGGATGAGGGCATTGCAGAAGGCAGTTAAGAGTTGCTATGGTCTGGACTCACACAAAGGCCAGACCATGTTTGGATGGCTTCCCAAAAGGACATTAATGAACCGCTGGGTTTTCCCCCAACAGCTGGCAGTGGATTTATTGTCGTCATTAGACTTATTTCCAGAACTTTCTTTTTATTGAATTCAAATTCCACGGCCATTGTGGGATTCGAACCTGGGTTCCCAGGATATTACCTGGGTCATTGGATTAAGAATCTGGCATTAATACCGCTCAGCTATTGCCTCCCCACTGCTTGTAGCTGCACAGTTAATTGAAGGCAATGGTAGGGTGTATGATTTAGTTTGAATTGCTTTGAAGACTCGGATTGGTTTCACTTTCAGAAGGTGCTTAGAATAGTGTGTCTTAGAACAGCAACAAGGCCAGTGCTTACACTCATGAGTATCCCTTTGGTTTTTGGAGGACGTGGTGAAGAATGTGGAAATCCCACTGTATAATTGTCAGACCTACTGGCTCAGTCAGCATGTCCAAGTAACTGCATTGCATGACCAGTGCGGTTGGAAGGACATTCCTTTTACATTTTTTTTGCAATGAGGGCCACAGTTAACTATCCGATCCCTGGTGGCCCTGAGTATGGAGATAAAGTTGCTGCATATCATGCTTCCTGCAGGCATGTTTGTCGAGTCCATTTTAGTAATAGCCACTTTACAGTCCAGTGGAACAAGCCAAAACTAAAAATGTTGAGACTTTGACACTAAAGAGGAAGCAGGCAGTGACATCTTCACTCCTAGTTCCTTTTCCTACAGCTCATACCACAATTAAGTGGTAGCCAGAACGCACAAAACAAAAATTGCTAGAGCGGAAACCGATTGAAGGCAGGGTTTGTGGCAATCTTCCTTGTAAAGAACGAAAATTGAGCCCTATTCCCAAGAGGGTGGGTGGCCTATTCTCCGATCTATCTATTGTGCTGAATTATTGCTGGACTCTATTATTGTTATTGAGTTGCCTGCTGATACTGGAGGGCTGTTCATTGGTCTGTTTTCCACCCCGTGGATGCTGTTATTTTAGGCTGAGATTGGAAGATCTACAATAAAGCTGCAACCCAATACATTGGAATGTCTTTTGCGTCATTTAGCAAAAAAAACTTCCGTATGCTAAGAGATCTTTTATTGTTTTTGACAGAATATCTTACTTTAGTACTGAAGCAGTATATTTTATCTGAAAGCCAAAGAAAGTAGACTGAAAATAATGGCCAAATATTAAAACATGTTTATTATGACACTTTTCCATCTTCTCTACGCTTGCTACTGCTATTTTAAAATCCTGGCTCCAAATAAAAACTCCAGGTTGTCATTTGAACGTTCGTTTGGGATTTATTTTTACCACTGATATAGCAGGTGCGGTATTGTAATTACCTTTGGCATCACTTTACAGGGAGAACTAGATTTACTCCTCATTTAAACTACAGCAAAAAGTCTATGCCACAGGCAGAACAGCATAATACATAAAGAGATGGAGGGTGTCGGTGAGCAAATTCCAGGTCAGAGTAGGATGAGAGTGGCTGAAGGCACGGGTTCAACTGTAGTGAGGGGAAGGAAGGTATAATGAGAGACAGGGCTGGAAGCTTGTTTCAAGGGCTGAGCTTGGCATGGTTTGGAGAATGGCCGGTTGGCTCAATGGGTTTTGTGCTAGGGGTGGGGGAAGACTGAAACTTTGGTTCTTTTAGTTTAGCTGGAGTAAATTAACATCACTTCAGGTAGTGAGGCCAGAAAGGCAGGGAAGGGAATCAAGAAAAGTGACAGGTGAGTATCGTAAGAAAGTGGGTCCAATGTTCTGAGCGTGTACTGAAAGGTGGAGATGCCTGAATGGATCCTTTGGTTATGTTTGGAATTTGAATTTTGCAATATGCTTAGTCATTTTCTAAGGACCAGTCCAAGACCTATCACTTGATGCCCCTTTTTATGAAACTGTAAAATGTACAGTGAGTTTTGAGAAGATTTGTAGCTCAGGTTGAGGTTCTGGATGTGAGTTGGCTCGCTGAGCTGGAAGGTTAGTTTTCAGACATTTCGTCACCATTCTAGGTAACATCATCAGTGAGCCTCCGGAGGCTCACTGATGATGTTACCTAGAATGGTGACGAAACATCTGAAAACGAACCTTCCAGCTCAGCGAGCAAACTCACATCCTGTAAAATGTATGCCTGTCAGGTGAGGACAGGGTCATGGTTAGCTGCACACTTGGAACATCCTAGATTTAAGTAGTTCTGCTATAAGGCATGTTTCGTTAACATGATTGGCTGTAACGTGATTGATGAATAGTGGACGCTGTTTGATTAATGCAAACTTTCTGCTGTACACAGATAGCAATTTCCCGAAAATATGATTTTTCTATAGCGCGAGGTCACACAAGAATGCAACTGTTGCATTTTAGGAGAACTATCTGCATCAAACATGGGCAGGTTCACCTATAAAATTAGAGTGACCGCTTGTGTGGTTCTAGCAAGCTTTTGGAATGCAAGAATATTGGAAATGTGTAAGGAAGACAGAAACTAGACGATATGAGTTCATCAAGTCAATGCAAAGCAATCGAATTAGTCCCATGCTCATGTCCTATCCCCATGGTCTTGCCATTTCCCCAAGCGCACATCCAATTTTCTTTTTGTGGACATTGTTCGTCTCATTCTCTCCATGTCTACTATCCTTTTGGGCAGTATATTCCAGGTCATTACCATATGCTGTGCTTAAAGTTTAAAAGTCCTCTAATTCTTGCTTTTGCTTTCTCTCCTAAACCCCACGACCACTACAAATGTTTTATGTCACCAGCTAAACAGAACAGCCTTTCTTCTATCCCCACCACACCCCACTCCAAACCTGTCCATAATCCTTTACATTTTCAATTGAATCGCTCATCGATCCCTTTCCTCTCAGAACAATCTGCCAGCCTCTCCAACTTAAAATTAGAGCCAAAATCCCTTGCCCCCAGAACCATTCTGGCAATTGTCCTCTACAGACCCTCCAGGACCTGCACCTTCTCACAGACACCCAAGTCCCTCGTACAGGGTGATGATTAGAATTGACCACTCCACTTTAGTCGGGACCTAATTAGAGCTTTGGGAGGGTGCAGTAGATCCCATTTGCTTTGTTTTTCTCTCTCTGACAACTCTTCAAACATCTATGGACGGGCAGTCATTCACAGGACCTACACCATGAGGTATACGTTGTCTCTATCCTTTTCTGATGAAATATATCACCTCTCCCTCTGTCCCACCTGCTACCTCATCTACATCCTGCTGCAATCAATCAGTTGGTATCATCCTTGCTGTCTGGCACACTTGCTAGTTTTGGTCCCATTGGCAAATTTTGAACTTTTAATGTCAATATCCAACTGAGTTGTCCCTAAGCCATGTGTTTTTCTTTTGCTTCTATCCCATTTAACATTGAAACTCATTAAATTGGATCAATGTTGTTAACAGGACATTCTTATCAGAGACAACATCCACTTCTTCACTTCTTCAACCTTCTGGTACTTTGTTTAAAAAAATCAATTGGATTGGTCAAACATGATCTGCCTTTCAGAAATCCCTACTGACGCCCATCAGTCATCTCAAACCTCAAAATGCCTCTTTCTTTCAATTATTCTTTCAAGAATCCTACCCTTCACTGATTTCAACCCCGCCTGCCTGGTTTTAGAGAGGCAGACTCGTACAGCACTGGAACAAAACCTTTGGTCCAGCCAATCCGAACTGAACTAAACCCACTTGCCTGCGTCTGGTCCGTGTCACTCCAAACCCTCCCTATTGGTGAACTTATCCAAATGTCTTTTAAACATTGTAATTGTGCCTGTGTCCACCACTTCCTCAGGATGTTCATTCCATGCGTGAGCCGCACCCTGTTTTTAAAAAATAAACAAGTTGCCCTTCATTTATTTTAATCTCTCTCCTCTCGCCTTTAAAAGTATGACCCCTACTCTTGAATAGGCACCTGCCATTAATCCTATCCATGCCCCTTATTATTTTATAAACATCTGTAAAGGGGTGGAACATCTTTCTGCTCTTAATTGAACGAGGGTATTATTTAGCCATTTTTCCAATCTTCTGGTTCCTCCTCCATATCCAGGGAAGATTACGGTCAGTTCCTGCTGCTTTTCCACTCCCACTTCACTTCAATAGAAAGCCATTCAAACTAGTAACATAACCACATCGCATACAACCTTTCTCTGCAGTACACCCTGTCCTCATCTATTAATCTTTATTATCTCTGCTTCTGCAAATATTTCATTAGCATGACACAAAGCACCTCAATTATCTTCACCTTGTCCAGCACCCTGAAAGCATAAATTTGTCTGTTTTTTTGTTAATTAACTTCCATACCATCACCCAAACCTGCCACCTCTACCTTCAATCCACTTACTATTTTACATGACAGTGAAAGGCTTTGGGATTATCTTTTTACGTTAACTGCTGATTTATTCCTATGTTCTCAATGCCAGGCCCTTTTTTTTGTCTTCAGTTCCCTTCCATCACAATGTATTTTGCATTTATTTCTTTAATTCACCTAATGTGCTTCATATACCCTTTTCCCTTATAATTTCAAGGCTTTTGGTTCGACTGCCTTTGTTGGAATGTACCTATTCTATATCAAGAGCTTCTTGTCTGTTTCAGTTAGCCTTCAGTTCATCCCGTCAGGTTTTGTTCCATTTCAGTGTGGCTAGATCCCCATCTCCCCTTGAGCTAAGTCCTCTTCCAGCGTAGAGGTTGCACCTTAGATTGTTCCAAGCTCTCGTCCATTACCAATCTAAACTGGAGTCAATAGGGATGAGTGGAGAGAACTCCTGCCGGTTTTAGTCATGCCTGGCACAAAGGAAGATGGCTGTGGTCGTTGGAGATCAATCAGTCCAACCCCAAGACATCTCTGCACATGTTCCTTGGGTTAGTGTCCACCCTCAACTGCTTTGTCAATGGCCTTCCCTCTGTCATGAGATCAGAAGTGGGAATGTTCACTAATGATTCCACGATGTTGCACATCATTCATGACTCCTCCAATACTGAAGCAGTCTGTGTCTAAATGCAGCAAGAACTGGGCAATATCCACTTTTTGGATGACAATCAATAAGTAATATTTGCAAGTGCCAGATAACAACCAGTTCCAATAAAAGACAATTTAACTGTCACTTCTTGATGTCCAATGGCCTTACTGTCACTGAATTTCTCCCACTTAAGAAAATCCTGGGGGTTACCAGAAACTGAGTTGGACCTGCCATATAAAAATTGCCTATAACAGCAGGAATCAGGAATCCTGACGCAAGAAACTTGCCTGACACCCCACAGCCAAGTTGGGAGAGTGATGGAATGTCCTGTTTGCTTGGATGAGTGCAAATCCACCGCAAGAAGCTTGACACCATTTCAGGACAAAGCAGCGTACTTGTTTGGCATCGCATTCTCAACCCCTTTTTGCTGCTATTGAGTATCCGCGATGGAAGGAGTGATGCGTGCCACCTGGAAGTTGCGTTTGTGAAAATTCACCCCGGCTCCTGAAACCAGCACCTTTTCGATCTCACAGAAACTTAAATTTAATTGCGTGGCCGTGACCATCCAGAAGGAGGACGGTGCAGAAACATGGGATCTCCACCACTTGTAAGTCTGCCTCCAAGTCACTTACCATTCTGATTTGGAACTAATGGCAATACCTTTAATGTCACGGTGTAAAAATCCTAAACTCTCTCCCCAACCGCCCGGTGTCTGTTGCACACTTGAATCGCAACAGACCACCAATTAGGGATTGGCAATAAACGCTGACCCAGCTAGCATTGCTCATACCCCATGAGTGAATTTAAAAACACTCCATACCCTGCTTTTAAATTCTTCCCCAGCACCTGAAAACCTGATTACAGTAGCTGAATACCTGCCCTCTTTCTGTTGGCACTGATAGTTGGCATGGCTTCTAGCTCACTCATTGTTCCCTGCAGCCTGTCCAAAATGTCACTTTGTTCTTGTACCAAGGAAGCCTCCCCTTACCTCATGTGGGATGCACGATGATGATCGCAGAAATTGTCTGTGCGTCCTCCTACTATTGCAACTGCATTTCTACTCTTTCTTGTTCCATCCTGTGCAGTTCCTCGCCCACTGGTGTTAGTGATCTGGAGTGCAACCCTTCATGGCATTGTCATTCCCAGTTTCCAAGGCTGTACATAGGTTTTATAATGACATACACACCTAAAGGCTTCTGTATTTCCTTCCTACGTTTCCAGGTGGCCAACTATCTACTATGCTGAACTCCCTTTGCCTAAGGGATGACCACTTCCCAGAATTTATGATCCAGGAATCCCTCAGCCTCCTTCACTATGCAGAAAATTGATTTCAAAGGTTGTCCATTTTGCTTTGAGTCACTGACCTCCTGAAACATTATCCATTGAAAGCATGTACGTATGAAATATTTACATTCCTATTTTAATCTCCCATCAGTGTCATTACAAGTATTGTTCAGCCTTAGTGCACCTGGGGGTTTTTGGAAGTAACAGAGGGCTGGAAACTATTGTAATTGGGCCCTAGGTATAATCAGCTGTGTGGGAACAGAGAAAAATCCTAAGGATATACTATTATCACACAGCACTTTTAGGACGAACATTATACTCTGAAACAAAATCAACACCTTTTCTTTAAAAAAAAAGTCTTTTTAGACATTTTGGAGCATTTAAGTTCTACAGCCTTGCACTCCTCTTTTTGAAGATAAGATAGCATTTTTGTTTCCTCAGATTACCTTAGAATTAGGTCTATTGTCACATGTACCTAAGTTACAAAAGAACAGGAGTACAGTGAAACGTGCACAATATTGCCAACACATGGTAAATACTTAAAGAAGAGCAGGTTGTAACCAGGTCCTTGTGCAATGCATGTTCTGAGTCTGATGATAGCTATGTGTAGGATTTCAAATTGAAATTTTTACTTTTGCTGAATGAGTTTCCCTGACCTTGGGGACAATGACATAAACAACACCACTGGCTAAGTTGGATTGGATACCCAAATGCTGAAGCTGCCTGTGGACATATAAAAATGGCAGCCAGAACAGTCCGTGATCACAAATATTAAAAACTTCCCTAGTGGTGTGGTTTCTTGTTTCCAAAAGGTTCAAATATATTTGGGATTCTCCACAGATGGCGCTGTAACGTAAAGAGAAATTTTTACAGACACTGAATCCAGTGCCTGTTAGGCAGAAGGGGACAGGCATTGCTGCTATGTTTTTGTGGTTGGCTTTACTTGTACTCTCTCATGTTAGTACCCAGTACAGTGAAATTCGATATCATTTGGATGATGCTAATAAAACCAGGCTTTGACTGGGCTTGATAGTCTTGCTCTGACAAATACTTGGTAGAAATTGTATTTAAGTCAATATCTAAAATTATTTTGTTTCCTTTCGAGCAGTTGAGAGTAGATATTTTTTTCCCCAAAATCTAGATTTCGATCAGCATCAAACAATAGTAAGTACTGATTGTTAAGGGTGGCAATCAAGGCCTGGTACCATGTGGCCAAACAGCTGTTCTCTTCTGTGATTTAAATTCTTTTTATGGTAACGAGACAGTTTTTTAAGAAGTGCTTTTGTTAGAAGTAGTTTCTCAACTCTTCCATTCTTTTAAAGATATTTTTAAAAACATTGCCCCGAATGAATACAGCATGTGATTCTTTTGTTATCAAAGCTGCACAGAAACACAAGATTGCCTAAAAGAAATACTCATTAATGAATTAATGTCTAAATTCCAAAAACTCAACATATCTGAGAGGCTAAGATAATAAAATGTGAGGCTGGATGAACACAGCAGGCCAAGCAGCACCTCAGGAGCACAAAAGCTGACGTTTCGGGCCTAGACCCTTCATCAGAGAGGGTCTAGGCCCGAAACGTCAGCTTTTGTGCTCCTGAGATGCTGCTTGGCCTGCTGTGTTCATCCAGCCTCACATTTTATTATCTTGGAATTCTCCAGCATCTGCAGTTCCCATTATCTCTGATATCTGAGAGGCTAACTTGGAGCTCCAGTCCAGAACTGACTACATTATTGTTCTATATTTGTTTAAAAATACAACAAAAACTTTAACTTTCCTTGTGCAACATAACCAAGTATCTGAGGATTATATTAGTGTATTCCCCAAAATTTACTTCCACTTAACACTCAACAAGAAAAAAGGCTTTATTTTTTAAAAAACCCTTTTTTAATAGAGATCCTACAATGTAAGTTTACATTATTATTACTTTTAATTCTAACTTGCACGACTGGATCTGTTAACATGACTTATCGTTGCTGCAATGAGAAAAGGAGAAATTTTAGAACTAACAACCATAAACATGAATGAGTGAGATTAAAATTGAATAGAATCAGTCAGTGCAGAAGCAGCATGGGAACTGACAACAGGAAACTACATCTCCCGGCAGCCTCTGGTTAGGAGCCAGACTGACCCATTCAAAAAGGGAAAGTTGGGATATAGGAGGAATCACCTATCTCAGTTACAAAAGAGCGCGTTCAAGAAAAATCATTTCTTTAGAACAAAACACAAAGCAAAACAGTTTTTCTTATCTGGGTACCAACTAATATCCCGCTCAGGGCGCTTGTGCTTGTTTAAATAAATAAATACATCCACCACTGGCTTCGATTGGCTCTATCCGCCTGACTTTTCCCTTTGGACTGAGCCAGTTGCAGGATAAAGGAGGGGATTCTTGTTCAGTTCAGACAATCGCTTTTGGAAAGGATTTTACTAAAATCAACCAAATATTTACAGATAATGATTTTATGCATCTGTTAAGTTCACTGCATATAAATCGATTGAAAGGGGGCGTTTCAGCCTGCAGCAGATGTTTTTGTTTATAGATTGAATCTCCCTATTCCTGTTCGCCTAGGAAGCAGCTTCCCTCATCCGCCATTGTGGTTTCTAACAACTTGTCGGGGAGGCCGGGGGGAGGTTGAATGTTTACTTTCATAATTAGTGGTGGACTTTACAGAAAAAAAAAATCAGTTCGTTCGAGATAGGGGTGAATCGTCGTGGAAAATTCGGGAGAGGGGGTGACTGAGTCGATCGGGTGGTTTTACATGTGCGTGTGAGGACGGAGGTCGAGCCGGGCACCCCTTGTGTCCCCAATGGACAGCGGCGGGTGGTAGGAACCGGGGAGCCTATATAAGGCGGCGGAGTGGTCCCCGTTGCTCAGTTGCCGTGGAGCGCGTTACCAGGGAGACGGAGGAGGAAGAAGGGAAGGAGGCCGCTGCTGCCGAGGCCGCCACAGCCACCGCCGGAGGAGCAGCAGCCGCAGCAGCAGCCGGACACTGATGGTGGCGGTGGGTGCATCGTCCGCTTGTAGCTGCAGCAAGATCCCAACCCCATCAGCAATCTCCCCGGGGGGTGTTAGGTGTTGGAGGGCTGTTAACGACAACACACACACACACTCCTGCTCCCTTTCTCCACAGCACCCCCGGCCACCAGCACCGGGTACTCCTCCCCTTCCCCGCCCGCCCTGAGTCTGCAGCTCAGAGTTTTGTCTGCTTTATATAAAAAGTCTTCCGGGCGGTGGGGAGTTTATGGGGGGGGGGGGGTGTGAAGAGGGGACACTGAATGGTGTATTCCCCCCCGCCAACCAAACCCTCCATCACCTGACTGTAGAGGAGAGGAGGGTGGGGCAGGGTTTGACCTGGGGGCGGGCAGACACTTGTTAGTGGTGACCACGCCCCCCCCCCCCCCGACTCCTTGCCATACCACCCCCTCCCTGTTCTCCCCACCCCCACCACAGACCTAACCCCTACTTCCCTCATCCCCTCTGACCCCAACAACCCCCCCCGTACCCCGACACCCTCCCGTTCCCCCCCCCCGTACCCCGACACCCTCCCGTTTCTCCCCCCCCGTACCCCGACACCCTCCCGTTTCTCCCCCCCCGTACCCCGACACCCTCCCGTTTCCCCCCCCCCGTACCCCGACACCCTCCCGTTTCCCCCCCCGTACCCCGACACCCTCCCGTTCCCCCCCCCGTACCCCGACACCCTCCCGTTTCTCCCCCCCCGTACCCCGACACCCTCCCGTTTCTCCCCCCCGTACCCCGACACCCTCCCGTTTCTCCCCCCCGTACCCCGACACCCTCCCGTTCCCCCCCCCGTACCCCGACATCCTCCCGTTTCCCCCCCGTACCCCGACATCCTCCCGTTTTCTCCCCCCCGTACCCCGACACCCTCCCGTTTTCTCCCCCCCGTACCCCGACACCCTCCCGTTTTCTCCCCCCCGTACCCCGACACCCTCCCGTTTTCCCCCCCGTACCCCGACACCCTCCGGTTTCCCCCCCGTACCCCGACACCCTCCCGTTTTCCCCCCCGTACCCCGACACCCTCCGGTTTCCCCCCCGTACCCCGACACCCTCCCGTCCCCGTCCCCCCGTACCCCGACACCCTCCCGTTTTCCCCCCCGTACCCCGACACCCTCCCGTTTACCCCCCCCCGTACCCCGACACCCTCCCGTTTCCCCCCCCCGTACCCCGACACCACCCTCCCGTCCACCCCCCCCCACCCCCCGTACCCCTAACACCTTCCTGTACCCCACCGGACACCCACAGACTCCCCCCGACACCCTCCCGTCCACCCCTCCGTACAGCACACACTCCCCCCGAGAGGCTCCCGTCAACACCCGCCCGTCCAACACCCCCGTACACCCGACACCACCCTCCGTATCGCCGACACCCTCCCCGTACACCCAGACGCTCGCCCCGACACACTCCCGTCCACTCCGCTCCCGTCAACACCCGCCTGTCCAACCCGCCCCCCCGTCCCCCCGACGCCCTCCCTCCCCAACCCGCGCTCGCCCTCCCTCCCCAACCCGCGCTCGCCCTCCCTCCCCCTCCACCAGCGCTCGCCCTCCCCCCACCTGCGCTAGCCCTCCACGCCCCCCGCGCTCGCCCACCACCCGCGCTCACCCTCCACCCCCACCCACCCCCCCCCCAACCTGCGCTCGCCCTCCCCCCACCCGCACTCGCCCTCTGTCCCCCGCTCCTCCCGACCCGTGCTCGCCCGCCCCCCGCAGCGCTCGCCCTCCCCGCCCCCCCCAACCCGCGCCCTCCCCCTCCACCAGCGCTCGCCCACCCCCCACCAGCGCTAGCCCTCCACGCCCCCCACGCTAGCCCACCACCCGCGGTCACCCTCCACCCCCCGCGCCCGCCCCCCCCCGCGCTCGACCTCGCCCCTTCCCCCCCGCGCTCGACCTCGCCCCTCGCCCCCCCCGCGCTCGACCTCGCCCCCCCCGCGCTCGACCTCGCCCCTCGCCCCCCCCCGCGCTCGCCCTCGCCCCTTCCCCCCCGCGCTCGCCCTCGCCCCTTCCCCCCCCCCGCGCTCGCCCTCGCCCCTTCCCCCCCCCCGCGCTCGCCCTCGCCCCTTCCCCCCCCCGCGCTCGCCCTCGCCCCTTCCCCCCCCCCGCGCTCGCCCTCGCCCCTTCCCCCCCCCGCGCTCGCCCTCGCCCCTTCCCCCCCCCGCGCTCGCCCTCGCCCCTTCCCCCCCCCGCGCTTGCCCTCGCCCCTTCCCCCCCCCGCGCTTGCCCTCGCCCCTTCCCCCCCCCGCGCTTGCCCTCGCCCCTTCCCCCCCCGCGCTTGCCCTCGCCCCTCCCCCCCCCCGCCCTCGCCCTCGCCCCTTCTCGCCCTCGCCCCTTCCCCCCCCGCGCTCGCCCTCGCCCCTTCCCCCCCCGCCCTCGCCCCTTCCCCCCCCCGCGCTCGCCCTCGCCCCTTCTCCCCCGCCCCGCGCTCGCCCTCGCCCTCGCCCCTTCTCCCCCCCCGCGCTCGCCCTCGCCCCTTCTCCCCCCCCGCGCTCGCCCTCGCCCCTTCTCCCCCGCCGGGCTCGCCCTCGCCCCTTCTCCCCCCCCGCGCTCGCCCTCGCCCCTTCCCGCCCTCGCCCTCGCCCCTTCCCCCCCCGCGCTCGCCCTCGCCCCTTCCCGCCCTCGCCCTCGCCCCTTCCCCCCCCACGCGCTCGCCCTCGCCCTTCCCCCCCCCCCCGCGCTCGCCCTCGCCCCTTCCCCCCCCCCGCGCTCGCCCTCGCCCCTTCCCCCCCCGCGCTCGCCCTCGCCCCTTCCCCCCCCGCGCTCGCCCTCGCCCCTTCCCCCCCCCGCGCTCGCCCTCGCCCCTTCCCCCCCCCGCGCTCGCCCTCGCCCCTTCCCCCCCCCCGCGCTCGCCCTCGCCCCTTCCCCCCCCCCCGCGCTCGCCCTCGCCCCTTCCCCCCCCCCCGCGCTCGCCCTCGCCCCTTCCCCCCCCCCCGCGCTCGCCCTCGCCCCTTCCCCCCCCCCCGCGCTCGCCCTCGCCCCTTCCCCCCCCCCGCGCTCGCCCTCGCCCCTTCCACCCCCCGCGCTCGCCCTCGCCCCTTCCCCCCCCCCCGCGCTCGCCCTCGCCCCTTCCCCCCCCGCCCTCGCCCCTTCCCCCCCCCCGCGCTCGCCCTCGCCCCTTCCCCCCCCCCGCGCTCGCCCTCGCCCCTTCCCCCCCCCGCGCTCGCCCTCGCCCCTTCCCCCCCCCGCGCTCGCCCTCGCCCCTTCCCCCCCCCGCGCTCGCCCCTTCCCCCCCCCGCGCTCGCGCTCGCCCTCGCCCCTTTCCCCCCCCCGCGCTCGCCCTCGCCCCCTTCCCCCCCCCGCGCTCGCCCCTTCCCCCCCCCCGCGCTCGCCCTCGCCCCTTCCCCCCCCCGCGCTCGCCCCTTCCCCCCCCCCGCGCTCGCCCTCGCCCCTTCCCCCCCCCGCGCTCGCGCTCGCCCTCGCCCCTTTCCCCCCCCCCCGCGCTCGCCCTCGCCCCTTCCCCCCCCGCGCTCGCGCTCGCCCTCGCCCTCGCCCCTTCCCCCCCCCCGCGCTCGCGCTCGCCCTCGCCCCTTCCCCCCCCCCCGCGCTCGCGCTCGCCCTCGCCCCTTCCCCCCCCCGCGCTCGCGCTCGCCCTCGCCCCTTCCCCCCCGCCGCGCTCGCGCTCGCCCACGCCCCTTCCCCCCCCCGCGCTCGCCCTCGCCCCTTCCCCCCCCCCGCGCTCGCGCTCGCCCTCGCCCCTTCCCCCCCCCCCGCGCTCGCGCTCGCCCTCGCCCCTTCCCCCCCCCGCGCTCGCCCTCGCCCCTTCCCCCCCCGCGCTCGCCCTCGCCCCTTCCCCCCCCCGCGCTCGCCCTCGCCCCTTCCCCCCCACCGCGCTCGCCCTCGCCCCTTCCCCCCCCCCCCGCGCTCGCCCTCGCCCCTTCCCCCCCCCGCGCTCGCCCTCGCCCCTTCCCCCCCCCCGCGCTCGCCCCTTCCCCCCCACCGCGCTCGCGCTCGCCCTCACCCCTTCCCCCCCCCCCGCGCTCGCCCTCGCCCCTTCCCCCCCCCGCGCTCGCCCTCGCCCCTTCCCCCCCCCCGCGCTCGCGCTCGCCCTCGCCCCTTCCCCCCCCCTCGCGCTCGCCCTCGCCCCTTCCCCCCCCCCCGCGCTCGCGCTCGCCCTCGCCCCTTCCCCCCCCCCCGCGCTCGCGCTCGCCCTCGCCCCTTCCCCCCCCCCCCGCGCTCGCCCCTTCCCCCCCCCCGCGCTCGCCCTCGCCCCTTCCCCCCCCCGCGCTCGCGCTCGCCCTCGCCCCTTCCCCCCCCCCGCGCTCGCGCTCGCCCCTTCTCGCCCTCGCCCCTTCCCGCGCTCGCCCTCGCCCCTTCCCGCGCTCGCCCTCGCCCCTTCCCGCGCTCGCCCTCGCCCCTTCCCGCCCTCGCCCTCGCCCCTTCCCGCCCTCGCCCTCGCCCCTTCCCGCCCTCGCCCTCGCCCCTTCCCCCCCCCGCGCTCGCCCTCGCCCCTTCCCCCCCCCGCGCTCGCCCCTTCCCCCCCACCGCGCTCGCGCTCGCCCTCACCCCTTCCCCCCCCCCGCGCTCGCCCTCGCCCCTTCCCCCCCCCGCGCTCGCCCTCGCCCCTTCCCCCCCCCGCGCTCGCGCTCGCCCTCGCCCCTTCCCCCCCCCTCGCGCTCGCCCTCGCCCCTTCCCCCCCCCCCGCGCTCGCGCTCGCCCTCGCCCCTTCCCCCCCCCCCGCGCTCGCGCTCGCCCTCGCCCCTTCCCCCCCCCCCCGCGCTCGCCCCTTCCCCCCCCCCGCGCTCGCCCTCGCCCCTTCCCCCCCCCGCGCTCGCGCTCGCCCTCGCCCCTTCCCCCCCCCCGCGCTCGCGCTCGCCCCTTCTCGCCCTCGCCCCTTCCCGCGCTCGCCCTCGCCCCTTCCCGCGCTCGCCCTCGCCCCTTCCCGCGCTCGCCCTCGCCCCTTCCCGCCCTCGCCCTCGCCCCTTCCCGCCCTCGCCCTCGCCCCTTCCCGCGCTCGCCCTCGCCCCTTCCCGCCCTCGCCCTCGCCCCTTCCCGCCCTCGCCCTCGCCCTCGCCCCTTCCCGCCCTCGCCCTCGCCCCTTCCCGCCCTCGCCCTCGCCCCTTCCCGCCCTCGCCCTCGCCCCTTCCCGCCCTCGCCCTCGCCCCTTCCCGCCCTCGCCCTCGCCCCTTCCCGCCCTCGCCCTCGCCCCTTCCCGCCCTCGCCCTCGCCCCTTCCCGCCCTCGCCCTCGCCCCTTCCCGCCCTCGCCCTCGCCCCTTCCCGCCCTCGCCCCTTCCCGCCCTCGCCCCTTCCCGCCCTCGCCCCTTCCGCCCTCGCCCCTTCCCGCCCTCGCCCCTTCCCGCCCTCGCCCCTTCCCGCCCTCGCCCCTTCCCGCCCTCGCCCCTTCCCGCCCTCGCCCCTTCCCGCCCTCGCCCCTTCCCGCCCTCGCCCCTTCCCGCCCTCGCCCCTTCCCGCCCTCCGCCCCTTCCCGCCCTCGCCCCTTCCCCGCCCTCGCCCCTTCCCGCCCTCGCCCCTTCCCGCCCTCGCCCCCTTCCCGCCCTCGCCCCTTCCCGCCCTCGCCCCCTTCCCGCCCTCGCCCCTTCCCGCCCTCGCCCCTTCCCGCCCTCGCCCCTTCCCGCCCTCGCCCCTTCCCGCCCTCGCCCCTTCCCGCCCTCGCCCCTTCCCGCCCTCGCCCTCCCCGCCCTCGCCCCTTCCCGCCCTCGCCCCTTCCCGCCCTCGCCCCTTCCCGCCCTCGCCCCTTCCCGCCCTCGCCCCTTCCCGCCCTCGCCCCTTCCCGCCCTCGCCCCTTCCCGCCCTCGCCCCTTCCCGCCCTCGCCCCTTCCCGCCCTCGCCCTTCCCGCCCTCGCCCCTTCCCGCCCTCGCCCCTTCCCGCCCTCGCCCCTTCCCGCCCTCGCCCCTTCCCGCCCTCGCCCCTTCCCGCCCTCGCCCCTTCCCGCCCTCGCCCCTTCCCGCCCTCGCCCCTTCCCGCCCTCGCCCTTCCCGCCCTCGCCCCTTCCCGCCCTCGCCCCTTCCCGCCCTCGCCCCTTCCCGCCCCTCGCCCCTTCCCGCCCTCGCCCCTTCCCGCCCTCGCCCCTTCCCGCCCTCGCCCCTTCCCGCCCTCGCCCCTTCCCGCCCTCGCCCCTTCCCGCCCTCGCCCCTTCCCGCCCTCGCCCCTTCCCGCCCTCGCCCCTTCCCGCCCTCGCCCCTTCCCGCCCTCGCCCCTTCCCGCCCTCGCCCCTTCCCGCCCTCGCCCCTTCCCGCCCTCGCCCCTTCCCGCCCTCGCCCCTTCCCGCCCTCGCCCCTTCCCGCCCTCGCCCCTTCCCGCCCTCGCCCCTTCCCGCCCTCGCCCCTTCCCGCCCTCGCCCCTTCCCGCCCTCGCCCCTTCCGCCCTCGCCCCTTCCCGCCCTCGCCCCTTCCCGCCCTCGCCCCTTCCCGCCCTCGCCCCTTCCCGCCCTCGCCCCTTCCCGCCCTCGCCCCTTCCCGCCCTCGCCCCTTCCCGCCCTCGCCCCTTCCCGCCCTCGCCCCTTCCCGCCCTCGCCCCTTCCGCCCTCGCCCCTTCCCGCCCTCGCCCCTTCCCGCCCTCGCCCCTTCCCGCCCTCGCCCCTTCCCGCCCTCGCCCCTTCCCGCCCTCGCCCCTTCCCGCCCTCGCCCCTTCCGCCCTCGCCCCTTCCCGCCCTCGCCCCTTCCCCGCCCTCGCCCCTTCCCGCCCTCGCCCCTTCCCGCCCTCGCCCCTTCCCGCCCTCGCCCCTTTCCCGCCCTCGCCCCTTCCCGCCCTCGCCCCTTCCCGCCCTCGCCCCTTCCCGCCCTCGCCCCTTCCCGCCCTCGCCCCTTCCCGCCCTCGCCCCTTCCCGCCCTCGCCCCTTCCCGCCCTCGCCCCTTCCCGCCCTCGCCCCTTCCCGCCCTCGCCCCTTCCCGCCCTCGCCCCTTCCCGCCCTCGCCCCTTCCCGCCCTCGCCCCTTCCCGCCCTCGCCCCTTCCCGCCCTCGCCCCTTCCCGCCCTCGCCCCTTCCCGCCCTCGCCCCTTCCCGCCCTCGCCCCTTCCCGCCCTCGCCCCTTCCCGCCCTCGCCCCTTCCCGCCCTCGCCCCTTCCCGCCCTCGCCCCTTCCCGCCCTCGCCCCTTCCCGCCCTCGCCCCTTCCCGCCCTCGCCCCTTCCCGCCCTCGCCCCTTCCCGCCCTCGCCCCTTCCCGCCCTCGCCCCTTCCCGCCCTCGCCCCTTCCCGCCCTCGCCCCTTCCCGCCCTCGCCCCCTTCCCGCCCTCGCCCTTCCCGCCCTCGCCCCTTCCCGCCCTCGCCCCTTCCCGCCCTCGCCCCTTCCCGCCCTCGCCCCTTCCCGCCCTCGCCCCTTCCCGCCCTCGCCCCTTCCCGCCCTCGCCCCTTCCCGCCCTCGCCCCTTCCCCCCCCCCCCGCGCTCGCCCTCGCCCCCCCCTGCCAACACCCCCTGTTTCCCCCATCTTCTCCACAATCCTTCCCACCACCCCTGACCCCAACATCCCTGTCTCCTCCGCACACCAACACCACCTATTTCGCCCATCCCCCGACAAGCCTTCCCCAACTCCTCGGCACCCTCCATCCCCCCACAAACCTTGAACTCCCTGTCTCCCTGCACTCCCCATCATCCTCCCATCTCCCCCTAATCCAATGCTCCTTGCCGTCCCTTCCGACACCCCTCTCCATCCCGACCCTTCCCCCACATCCTTCCAACACCACCCCGACCCCAACTCTTCCCCATCACCCCACGCCAACGGCCCCCACACCCCCAACCCCAACATCCATCTCTGTCCCTTTACCCACACCCTTCCGACAGCCCCCCAACCCCAACACCACCCCATTTCCCCCCCACCATCCCCCCTACTCCCAAACCCCAGCATCCCCCACCCCAACATCACCTCGTTTTCCCAGCCCCCGGCTCCAACCCCCCCCCCCTTCACCCACCCTGACGCCCCCCTCCGACCCTTCCCTCACAACCCCGCCCCACCGCTACCCTGTTCCCCCCCCCCCCCCCGACTGTAACACGGCCCCTTTTCCGCCGGACCCCGACGCACGATTCCGTCCGTTTTCCCACCCCGCCCCGTTAATTCCCCCATCCCCTTTGGACACCCTGCCCCGCCCCTTGCCCCCCAACACCCTCCCAACCCCTGTCCCGACATCTTCCCCGTCCCAACAGCTCCTTCCCAGTTGCCCTCCTCCAACCCAACTCCTCAACAACGCCCTTCTCCACCCACTGACCCAGACCACTTCCATCTCCCCCACCACATTTCCCCATTCTGTCCCCCTCCCCCAACATAGCTCCCTTCCCTGAGCCAATCCCTTTCCCCAACGCTACACCCCCACTTTGTCTTCCAACCGCCCCCTGACCTTCCAACGAGCCTTGGTTTTCCTCCCGCAAAACCCGCCTTGGTTTCCCACCCCCAGCCCCACCCGGCACACCTGTCTTGTCCGACGCGCCAAACCTCCCCTCCCCACCTCCTCACTCCAACTACCCCAGCACTTCCCCACACCCCTCTTGTATGCCCCCTTCCCCTGAACCCCACCCCACTCAACATACACGCTGCACCCCTTGGCGCGAGCGCATGACCCCCCCACCTCCTTTCTGGCCCCAACACCACCCTCCTGCCGTCTTCTCCCCCACCCCCACTGCCTCTGCCCGTTTTTCGATGCACCTTCCTCCCGTATCTTCCCTATACCACCCCGAGCGGGTATCCTCCACGCCCACCCCCTTCTTTTCCACACCCCCGCCCCCCCCGTACCCTTCTCTTCCACACCCCCCCCCCCGTACCCTTCTCTTCCACACCCCCCCCCGTACCCTTCTCTTCCACACCCCCCCCCGTACCCTTCTCTTCCACACCCCCCCCCCGTACCCTTCTCTTCCGCACCCCCCCCGTACCCTTCTCTTCCGCACCCCCCCCGTACCCTTCTCTTCCGCACCCCCCCCGTACCCTTCTCTTCCGCACCCCCCCCGTACCCTTCTCTTCCGCACCCCCCCCGTACCCTTCTCTTCCGCACCCCCCCCGTACCCTTCTCTTCCGCACCCCCCCCGTACCCTTCTCTTCCGCACCCCCCCCGTACCCTTCTCTTCCGCACCCCCCCCGTACCCTTCTCTTCCGCACCCCCCCCGTACCCTTCTCTTCCGCACCCCCCCCGTACCCTTCTCTTCCGCACCCCCCCCGTACCCTTCTCTTCCGCACCCCCCCCGTACCCTTCTCTTCCGCACCCCCCCCGTACCCTTCTCTTCCGCACCCCCCCCGTACCCTTCTCTTCCGCACCCCCCCCGTACCCTTCTCTTCCGCACCCCCCCCCGTACCCTTCTCTTCCGCACCCCCCCCGTACCCTTCTCTTCCGCACCCCCCCCGTACCCTTCTCTTCCGCACCCCCCCCGTACCCTTCTCTTCCGCACCCCCCCCGTACCCTTCTCTTCCGCACCCCCCCCGTACCCTTCTCTTCCGCACCCCCCCCGTACCCTTCTCTTCCGCACCCCCCCCGTACCCTTCTCTTCCGCACCCCCCCCGTACCCTTCTCTTCCGCACCCCCCCCGTACCCTTCTCTTCCGCACCCCCCCCGTACCCTTCTCTTCCGCACCCCCCCCGTACCCTTCTCTTCCGCACCCCCCCCGTACCCTTCTCTTCCGCACCCCCCCCGTACCCTTCTCTTCCGCACCCCCCCCGTACCCTTCTCTTCCGCACCCCCCCCGTACCCTTCTCTTCCGCACCCCCCCCGTACCCTTCTCTTCCGCACCCCCCCCGTACCCTTCTCTTCCGCACCCCCCCCGTACCCTTCTCTTCCGCACCCCCCCCGTACCCTTCTCTTCCGCACCCCCCCCGTACCCTTCTCTTCCGCACCCCCCCCGTACCCTTCTCTTCCGCACCCCCCCCGTACCCTTCTCTTCCGCACCCCCCCCGTACCCTTCTCTTCCGCACCCCCCCCGTACCCTTCTCTTCCGCACCCCCCCCGTACCCTTCTCTTCCGCACCCCCCCCGTACCCTTCTCTTCCGCACCCCCCCCGTACCCTTCTCTTCCGCACCCCCCCCGTACCCTTCTCTTCCGCACCCCCCCCGTACCCTTCTCTTCCGCACCCCCCCCGTACCCTTCTCTTCCGCACCCCCCCCGTACCCTTCTCTTCCGCACCCCCCCCGTACCCTTCTCTTCCGCACCCCCCCCGTACCCTTCTCTTCCGCACCCCCCCGTACCCTTCTCTTCCGCACCCCCCCCGTACCCTTCTCTTCCGCACCCCCCCCGTACCCTTCTCTTCCGCACCCCCCCCGTACCCTTCTCTTCCGCACCCCCCCCGTACCCTTCTCTTCCGCACCCCCCCCGTACCCTTCTCTTCCGCACCCCCCCCGTACCCTTCTCTTCCGCACCCCCCCCGTACCCTTCTCTTCCGCACCCCCCCCGTACCCTTCTCTTCCGCACCCCCCCCGTACCCTTCTCTTCCGCACCCCCCCCGTACCCTTCTCTTCCGCACCCCCCCGTACCCTTCTCTTCCGCACCCCCCCCGTACCCTTCTCTTCCGCACCCCCCCCGTACCCTTCTCTTCCGCACCCCCCCCGTACCCTTCTCTTCCGCACCCCCCCCGTACCCTTCTCTTCCGCACCCCCCCCCGTACCCTTCTCTTCCGCACCCCCCCCGTACCCTTCTCTTCCGCACCCCCCCCGTACCCTTCTCTTCCGCACCCCCCCCGTACCCTTCTCTTCCGCACCCCCCCCGTACCCTTCTCTTCCGCACCCCCCCCGTACCCTTCTCTTCCGCACCCCCCCCGTACCCTTCTCTTCCGCACCCCCCCCGTACCCTTCTCTTCCGCACCCCCCCCGTACCCTTCTCTTCCGCACCCCCCCCGTACCCTTCTCTTCCGCCCCCCCCCCCCCGTACCCTTCTCTTCCGCCCCCCCCCGGTACCCTTCTCTTCTGCCCCCCCCCCCCCCCGTACCCTTCTCTTCCGCCCCCCCCCCCCCCGTACCCTTCTCTTCCGCCCCCCCCCCGTACCCTTCTCTTCCGCCCCCCCCCGGTACCCTTCTCTTCCGCCCCCCCCCCCCCCGTACCCTTCTCTTCCGCCCCCCCCCGGTACCCTTCTCTTCTGCCCCCCCCCCCCCCCCCGTACCCTTCTCTTCCGCCCCCCCCCCCCCCGTACCCTTCTCTTCCGCCCCCCCCCCGTACCCTTCTCTTCCGCCCCCCCCCGGTACCCTTCTCTTCCGCCCCCCCCCCCCCCCGTACCCTTCTCTTCCGCCCCCCCCCGGTACCCTTCTCTTCTGCCCCCCCCCCCCGTACCCTTCTCTTCCGCCCCCCCCCCCCCCGTACCCTTCTCTTCCGCCCCCCCCCGTACCCTTCTCTTCCGCCCCCCCCGGTACCCTTCTCTTCCGCCCCCCCCCCCCCCGTACCCTTCTCTTCCGCCCCCCCCCCCGTACCCTTCTCTTCCGCCCCCCCCCCCCCGGTACCCTTCTCTTCCGCCCCCCCCCCCCCCCCGTACCCTTCTCTTCCGCCCCCCCCCCCGTACCCTTCTCTTCCGCCCCCCCCCCGTACCCTTCTCTTCCGCCCCCCCCCCGTACCCTTCTCTTCCGCTCCCCCCCGTACCCTTCTCTTCCGCCCCCCCCCCGTACCCTTCTCTTCCGCCCCCCCCCCCTACCCTTCTCTTCCGCCCCCCCCCCCGTACCCTTCTCTTCCGCCCCCCCCCCCGTACCCTTCTCTTCCGCCCCCCCCCCCCCGTACCCTTCTCTTCCGCCCCCCCCCCGGTACCCTTCTCTTCCGCCCCCCCCCCGTACCCTTCTCTTCCGCCCCCCCCCCCCGTACCCTTCTCTTCCGCCCCCCCCCCCGTACCCTTCTCTTCCGCCCCCCCCCCGTACCCTTCTCTTCCGCCCCCCCCCGGTACCCTTCTCTTCCGCCCCCCCCCCCCGTACCCTTCTCTTCCGCCCCCCCCCCGTACCCTTCTCTTCCGCCCCCCCCCCCCCCCCGGTACCCTTCTCTTCCGCCCCCCCCCCGTACCCTTCTCTTCCGCCCCCCCCCCCCCCCCGTACCCTTCTCTTCCGCCCCCCCCCCGTACCCTTCTCTTCCGCCCCCCCCCGGTACCCTTCTCTTCCGCCCCCCCCCCCCCGTACCCTTCTCTTCCGCCCCCCCCCCGTACCCTTCTCTTCCGCCCCCCCCCCCCCCCCCGGTACCCTTCTCTTCCGCCCCCCCCCCGTACCCTTCTCTTCCGCCCCCCCCCCGTACCCTTCTCTTCCGCCCCCCCCCGTACCCTTCTCTTCCGCCCCCCCCCGTACCCTTCTCTTCCGCCCCCCCCCCCGTACCCTTCTCTTCCGCCCCCCCCCCGTACCCTTCTCTTCCGCCCCCCCCCGTACCCTTCTCTTCCGCCCCCCCCCCCGTACCCTTCTCTTCCGCCCCCCCCGTACCCTTCTCTTCCGCCCCCCCCCCGTACCCTTCTCTTCCGCCCCCCCCCGTACCCTTCTCTTCCGCCCCCCCCCGTACCCTTCTCTTCCGCCCCCCCCCCCGTACCCTTCTCTTCCGCCCCCCCCCCCCGTACCCTTCTCTTCCGCCCCCCCCCCCCTACCCTTCTCTTCCGCCCCCCCCCCCGTACCCTTCTCTTCCGCCCCCCCCCCCGTACCCTTCTCTTCCGCCCCCCCCCCCGTACCCTTCTCTTCCGCCCCCCCCCCCCCGGTACCCTTCTCTTCCGCCCCCCCCCGGTACCCTTCTCTTCCGCCCCCCCCCCCCGTACCCTTCTCTTCCGCCCCCCCCCCCCGTACCCTTCTCTTCCGCCCCCCCCCCGTACCCTTCTCTTCCGCCCCCCCCCCCCGTACCCTTCTCTTCCGCCCCCCCCCCCCCGTACCCTTCTCTTCCGCCCCCCCCCCCCCCGTACCCTTCTCTTCCGCCCCCCCCCCCCGTACCCTTCTCTTCCGCCCCCCCCCGTACCCTTCTCTTCCGCCCCCCCCGGTACCCTTCTCTTCCGCCCCCCCCCCCCCGTACCCTTCTCTTCCGCCCCCCCCCCCCGTACCCTTCTCTTCCGCCCCCCCCCCCCCCCGGTACCCTTCTCTTCCGCCCCCCCCCCGTACCCTTCTCTTCCGCCCCCCCCCCGTACCCTTCTCTTCCGCCCCCCCCCCCGTACCCTTCTCTTCCGCCCCCCCCCCCGTACCCTTCTCTTCCGCCCCCCCCCCCGTACCCTTCTCTTCCGCCCCCCCCCCCCGTACCCTTCTCTTCCGCCCCCCCCCGTACCCTTCTCTTCCGCCCCCCCCCCGTACCCTTCTCTTCCGCCCCCCCCCCCGTACCCTTCTCTTCCGCCCCCCCCCCCCCGTACCCTTCTCTTCCGCCCCCCCCCCGTACCCTTCTCTTCCGCCCCCCCCCCCGTACCCTTCTCTTCCGCCCCCCCCCCCGTACCCTTCTCTTCCGCCCCCCCCCCCCCGTACCCTTCTCTTCCGCCCCCCCCCGTACCCTTCTCTTCCGCCCCCCCCCCCGTACCCTTCTCTTCCGCCCCCCCCCCCGTACCCTTCTCTTCCGCCCCCCCCCCCCCCGTACCCTTCTCTTCCGCCCCCCCCCCCCCGTACCCTTCTCTTCCGCCCCCCCCCCCCCCGTACCCTTCTCTTCCGCCCCCCCCCGGACCCTTCTCTTCCGCCCCCCCCCCCCCCCCCCTCCCCGGACCCTTCTCTTCCGCCGTCCCCCCGCCCCGCCGTTCCCTATTCCGCTTCCTTCCCCGCCAAAAGTCACAACTCCCATTTCACATTACCCCTCAGCCTTCTACCTCACCGGCGTCCTCCCTTGCCATACGTCCCCCACCTGCTACAGCCCTTCATCCCCACTAGGATTTTCTTGATACTCCCACCACACCTGCTTCCTCCCCTCTCACCCGATTCACCTCCAAGTGATTCGTCAGAGTTCATTTGTCTCACTGTTATAGAACCCACAACTGTATTGATGCCACGCTTCCTTCCCCCTTGCCCAACCCATTTCTACTTTCCATCCAGCCCACATCCCCCCTTCCCCTTTCCCCTGCCGGCTCCACCATCCCCCTCCACCCCTTGCACCCCCCCCCCCCACACCCCCTTGCTCAAGTATATCTCTGCCTCTTTTCAGCGTCCCTAACCCACACCCCCCCAACCTACTACCTTTTTTATTTAAACTCCCCCCCCCCCCGCTTCCAACCGTCTCTAGCCCCACTTTGTCCACACAATCTCTTTTCCCTTCACCCACCCTATCTTTCTCCGACCCTTGTGTCGCACCCTCCTCTCTCACCTTAAGCCCCCCCCCCCTTTTGCTCACTCACCCTGTGTCTCCCTCATCATCCCATCTCTCTACCCCGATCCTTGCCCATCTGATTTTACGTTTGTGTCCTCATCCTCCCCACCCCCCTCCCATCTCTCCCCACCCCACCAGCACCCTGTCCTCCCTAACCCTAACCCTTTTTCCCACTGCCTCGTCTTTCTCCCTCTTGTTCCCCCAATTACTCATTTACCCCCAAGCACTAGTTCCAGTTTGTACCCCATCTCTCTTAGCTGGACTCTCTTTTAAGTTACCCAACGTAACCGAGAAGCTCGGTCATACATCCCGTTTTGTGGTAAAAAGTTTTAATTCCGTGCATGGCTGTGTACGGGCGTACACCCCACCTTTTTGTGCTCTTTTTAAATACTGTTCTTTAATTCACTTGCCTTTTCGGAATCTTGGAATTTGTTTGCCTGCAATTCCATTTATCCTGGGCGTTCACATTGTTCACTGTGGAATATTCAATATATGCATAATGCTTTATTGATGGTGTGGTGTATTTTATATTTCATTAAAGATTCAATGAATACTGGAAGATTAAAACTGGTCTAATAAAACGATAGCTTGCATTGCCCAAAATTATGCAGTTTAATATCAAAGTGCAGGAACATGGTGTTGGATTATTTGAGCAATTATATTGCTGATCATGTTTGCAGTGATGTCATGTGAAGGACTGGTACTTTAAATGGGGAATAGATGAAAGCAGATGTTGAGGGAAGTACTCTTGTATCATTCGTAGAATCTATTTATAGTTCCCTTTTCTGAAGTCTGCTATCCTGAAGGTGTTAAGTTAGCCTATGATCCAGTTGAACATGTTTTGCCCGGTATCATGCTTAAGTGCCAGTTTTAACTTTTGTAGAAAGGGAAGGAATGGAGGAGAGAGGGAGACATCAATGAGAGTCTAATGTGCTGCAGGAGCCACCGAATTTTGGTCTGGTGAGTTTATTTGTAGCTTCAAGCACAGTTGTGATAGTTCAAAGACTGGATAATTTTGAAAACACCAGGCCTAGAAGATGGCATCTTTCCATATTCTCTGTAACTCCAGTGCTGTACTAGTGCCTCATTACCCACCAGTTACAACAGCATGATAATTTGCTTGCCTTCAGCAAGTGTTGGTGTTATCAGAGTGGGAGAGAACTTCCTCTGGAGTGGCCATTAGTTATTTCCGAATGCAGTCACATGCTCTTGAAAACCGAAGTTCCTACTATGTCTACACTTGTAATCGATGTTTTTAGTGCATTGTGATTGCTGTTTGATATCACCAACAAGAATCTTCTGTAGTCCTAAAAGGTGAGTTACACAGTCTGATCTTTTTCTGCGGCTGATAATCTAATGGAAGAAGTGGCTCCTTTTTTTTAAAAACACTCATCTAAGTCTTGGAACCATGAGGCCAAGATTTATTGTCCATCCACAGTATCCATTGAGAGTGCCTCCTTGAACTGGTACAATTACATCATCTAAAAGGCATCTGGGAGGGTATGTGAATAGGAAGAGTTTAGAAGGGTATGGGCCGCATGCTGGCAAATGGGACTAGATTAATTTAGGCTATCATCTGGTTGGGATGGATGAGTTGGATCAAAGGGCCTATTTACATGCTGAATGTCTCTATGACTTTATGGCTGCAGTCCTTGGACTGGACTTATCTTTAAGTGCTGTTAAGTTTTGACCTTGTGATAATGAAGGAACAGCACTGAAGTTCACAGTCGAGATAGAGAGAACATGTCGGTGGGGGTGTTCCCAGGCTTCTTCTGCTTTTGCCCTTCTAGGTGGTGGAGGTTGTGCGTGGGTTTGGTGTTACTGCATTCTGCCATGGATGGTTGCAGGGAGTAGTTATTTTGTAGTCCAAATCCTCGTCCTTGTGAGACTGATGTAATTTTTTTCCCTGAAACATCATTTCAAAAGTGTGGTGTGGGGGTATTCAAGATCACTGGATAGGGCATTGTTCAGCACCTCCTGGCAACTATTGACAGAAGCTCGTTGGGTGCTGGCCAAGATTGGCTGGAAGGGTGTGGGGTGGTTGATCTGTGTTTGTGAAAGAGCTAATTTTAAGAGTGGAACATTGTTATCCCTTTTATGCATTAACTAAAGGAAAGCCATACATTTTTTAATTCTTAAATTGAAACCTGATAATTCAAATTCCCAGATAATTCTAGTTTCTTTTGTAATGTATGACTGAGGTTTGAGGAGTAATCTGTTATTCAACGTTAAACCGTATTGAGGCATAATCTGATGTGAGTAAAATTGCCTGCAAATAAAATGTGCTTGTTAAAGCAGAGGGGGTATTCCCCCACCCCCCAACCCCATACCCGTAGAAAGTCAGAGTGCTGGAGAAACTCTTGCGTCTGTAGAGAGAAACATTTGAGTTTCTTCTTCTCTCTATAGCTGCTGCCAGATCTGCTGAGTGTCTCCAGCATTCTGCATTTCTAGCACCTGCAGAAGTTTGGCTTTATTTATGCATTTATGTAAAGCTTTCAGGATCACCTTTGTCCCAAAGCACACCAGTGAATTCAGTACTTTTGAAGTTATTGTCACTGTAAGGATTGTGAAAGGAAACTTGTACCAACCAACTCTCTCAAAGGCAATGTCATAATTATCAGATTCTGTTTTTGTGATGTTTGGGCAATAAGTATTGCTGAAACACTTGGTCTCTTTTTTTTAGCTCCATAGAATTATGTGACCATCTGTTGAGGGCAGATGGGCTTTGGCTTAATGCCTCGTTTAATTCCACCTCTAATGCAGCATTTCCTGGTTATCTCATTGCAACTTTAAAAAATTCTCACAGGGTAGATTCAGGGAGGCTGTTCCCCCTAAGAGTGGTGTGGTAATTGGGGGGCAGGGATGTTGGGGGTACAGTGGGGCTGGGTGTTAAGAACCAGTAGGCATAATCTGAGTGGGACAAGATATTTAGGCCTGAATAAAGAGAAGTATCTTGCTATCGTCGTTTCCTGTTGGGAGAACGTATGAATGTGGGGAAGGATATCATTGAGCTGAGCCCTGATGATCTGTGTCAATTAAGTGGTTCACATTGATTGAGGTTCGTGTAAAAATTGGTCTTTTTACCAGAGAGTGGCTGGCTGCAGCAGACATAATGCCAGCAGGAGTTATCCTTCAGAGTGACTGCATGCCTGAGCTTCGCAAAATGTGGAACAATTTTATGACTGTTTTTCAGAAAGCTTTTGATATTGACTGTCTCATAGTGATTGGCTGCCAATCAGAGGTGATCCTGTCAAGTTGCAGAAATGACAAAGTTGGCTTTTAGTTGAGGCGGGTTTAAAGTGTTGGCACATTTTTCTGTTTCATTTTGTGGCAAATTGATGATTGACTGACTATTTTTGACCTGTTCTGTTTCACCTATTTGTAGCTTGTCCTGTAAATACCTCACTTTCCTGTGTAGGGATGCTCTCCTGATTTGCTAGATTGCTTTCGATTTGTTGCTCTGGCTCAACGTTGCTTATTGCAGCAGTGTGTGACATGATCTGTAATGATCATATGGGTAGAAAATGACTACTTGAAGCTTTGTTGTAAAGAATTATGTGTACCTGGTTTAGCTCTATTCCCTTATTTTTCTCTCCTCCCCATCCCATCTCCCCTCTATGGAAGTGTATGACTTTCTCTCTTCAAGGTTGTGTTCAAACTGAAGATTTCACACAAGGTCTTTATCCAGGGGAATAAAATGTGAGTTGTGCACTTCTATCTGTTCAACTTCACTTGTTAACTGCCTCATGATTGCACTCAGTCCTTGATTATTTATACAGCAAGTCCTTGTCTTGAATTATACTGCTTTGATGATGGTCGGTGAGGGGGCTCCCGTTACCATTTACCACTGAGAGTTTTGCACGAGATCCGACCTGGGGCTGAATTGTCACTGTTTGGGGACAGCTTCTGTTGCTTCCTGAATCTTGCAGTCTACCTCTGGCTCTCAATCCTGCTCCCCTCTCTGCCTTCTACTTGCAGTGTCCTTATTGCATATTGCTCCTCCTGCCTTCTTGCTGCTCATCTCCTGAGCTCTTATTCACAGTGATGGCTTGGGAGAGGAAGGTGGGGAACTGTAGGTTCAGTGAGAGGAAAGGTGTATACTGACAGGGGGTGGCAGAGGCTTTGAATCCACAGGCCAGTAGCAAGTTGGGGGTTAAGGAGTGGTAGAGACCCCCAAACAGGAGAGTTACCAAAAGCAAGAGGTTTGAGCAAGATTGGTGAACAGGACAGGCAGTAACAGGAGCGAGGTAGAATGTTGACATCTTTTAAAACTTGTATTTTGTTTCTTGCTTGATAGAAATTTACTAATACAGGTATTTAGCAATATAAATATTTTTTCATCCTGTGGGGTGTAATGTTTTGTTTTCCTGATGAGAGTTTCTGTAGCACCCAACCATAGCTTTTGCATGGATTTTAATGGGAAAAACCTGATTTGTTTAAAGTTGTTTCACTTCAAGTTGTGCTTTCTTTGCTGCACCATAAGTCATTTGCTTTAAATGAGCCTTCAAGGTAAACATTGGAGCTGTTGCTTTAGTTGCATTGGTTGTGAGATGTGGTAACTCTGGAAGCATTGTCATTGAGGGAATAATCAGATTTTACTGCTCTGTAATAGCTCACTTATAACTCACTCATATTAACTCTCAAAAGTCTTGCTTACACCAGGAGTATCTAACATACATGTATTGCAACTAGCATTTCTAAGTCATCGTCGGCAGATCGTTCCATTGATGCTTAGCCTTGTCACTGTGTCCTTGCAGAACATTAAAATCTGATCATGGCTAACAGCATTGCTCCTCACATTTCAAAGTAAATGACTGAAAACTGAAAACAAAAAAAAAATTCTATGTAGCTGTTGCATCACAGGGTTTCTATTATGTGTAATTGGAGGAGGACTTGAGTTACCCAGCAAGTTCATTGAAGTTCAGGAGGTGTCTCAATTTGAGTTATGACTAAGAACCTTATCATAGGTTAGTTTATAATTTTACATTTAACCTTCTACCACGATCCCAAAATATGAGGCTCGTACTGGGGGTGGGCAGGGAGGGGGAAACTCCATAGAGGCTGGCGTCACATCACTAAGTTACCCTTTGTTTACAAGTGAACGGTCATTGACTGTGGTCAATACAGTGTGGAGCTGGAAGAACATGGTAGGTCAGGCAGCATCAGAGGAACAGGAAAATCAGTGTTTCAGTTTGGGACCCTTCATCAGGACTGCGTGGGGAAGGGAGCTCAGAAGTAAATGAGGGGGTGGGGCTGGGCAAAGGCAGGTAGGCTGGTAATAGTTGCATGTGGGTACAGGGTTGTGGAGATTGGTCAAAGGGAAGAGTGGGGCGGATAGATGAGAAGAAAGATTAACAAGTTGTCTCAGGTCAAGGAGGCAGGGATGAGGAGGAGGGCTGGTCATGGGATGAGGTCAGGGGGTGGGGAGATTTTGGAACTAGTGAATTCTATATTGAGGCCGTTGGACTGTAAGCCCCCGAGGTGGAATTAGAAGGTGTTGTACCTCCAATTTTGGTGTGGCCTCATTGTGACATTGGAGGAGACTCAGGATGGACATGTTACGAAGGGAGTGGGAACTGGAGTTGAAATGGCTGGCAACCAGAAGATGGTGTAGATTGGCACGTAAAGAGCACAGACTCTCCGTGAATCTGTCACCTGAGTCTGTGCTTGGTCTCTCGATTTGTTGAGGAGACTGTATCAGGAGCAACAGATTAGGTAGACCAGGTTGGAAGATATACAGGTGAATCCCTGTCTGACATGAATGATATTTTTGGGCATTGGATGGAGATGAGAGGGGCAGGGTGTAGCACTTCAAGCAGTTGCAGGGAAATGTGCTGGGTGTGGTGGTGTTAGTGGGGAAAATGGAGCAGACGAGGGATTCGTGGAGAGAGCGGTCCCTAGGGAAAGGAGGTCGGGGCGGGGAGGGGAATATCTCTTCGGTAGTGAGGTCTGATTGCACAAATGGCAAAGTTGTGTTGGAGTTTGGTCGCTTGGGTCACCTTCTTTAGGTGTTTATTAGATTTGGAAAAGATGCCTTGGGACTGTTTCCGAGTTCTTAGTTTATCAGGACGTCATCTAGATGACTGGCACCTGAGGTGGATTTTGCAAAATGTTCTCTGTTGACCATTGGAAAATTGAACAGGCTGATGACACCCCAGATGACGGACTCGTGTATCCTGCATGCTGCATTTTCCAATGATAAAGTCAATTGTCACACCTGTTTGTAGTCCAGTTGGGCTTCAGCTAGCATGCATTATTTTATAGGTAATTGTGAATTAGATTTAATCCTTAAATGAGATGCTCAGAGACTGTAGTGGTTTCTCATACAGAGCCAGGCATCACAGTTTCAGTATCCTGACTGTCAGTCAGCGCTCCTTGATTTGGACCAGATTTACAGCTCCAATCAGGGAACGCATTCTAAGAAGTCCAGCTGGCTGATCTCAATACGGTCACGACAGGTACAATATTGCAAGGAACTATTGATGTTGGCTATTAAAGTGCAAGTATTAGCTTTACGTGTATTAAACTCTGAAGTATTCCTATGCTGTGTTTTTTTAGGAATGGGTTTTATATTTTCTCTCATGGTGTGACTTGATCTGTAAATGGCACTCATTTTCCTGGGAATTGTTTTTATTCCTTGTTGTTCCAGCGCTTATGCCAATGCGACAGCAGCTTGTGAGTGCCGAGCTTTGGGGTTGGGATTTGTTCACAAAGGCTCAGCTTTCTGGTGCAGTTACCAAGATTTATTGTCAGAGAGCAAAGACTGAGTGCAGGAAAGAGAAGTGTATGCAGCCTTGTTCCAATCTGTCAAATTAATCAGTTAGCAGTAATTAGAGTTATATCATTTAATGTTGGACCCTCTTTTTGCTTAGTGAAACTGTGCATGTTGGAGATTTGCTCTTCAGATTGCCCGTTTTATGGCACTTGCCCTCTTTTTATACTGTATTTGGAGTCATGGTCTAAAGTGCATACTGTAATCCGTGGGGTTAAAAGATAAACCAACTCCGGTTATAGCCCTTTCTAATATAAAAATGTTCATTGTGGCAAATATTCCCTTCCCATCTTGTACCTCCAAATGAATATTCTCTTCAATTTTTGGTCAAACTTAGACCTTTAACTGTACCTTTCAAAGTATTAGTAATACTGTTTCTCTTTCTGGGCCGGAATTAAAACGTTATATTTTGTAAGTGCCTGGAACTGGCAGAAATCCATTTGCCATTCAATCCAAAATCCTTATTTGGGATGTTTGCTGTTTTTACTTATTCTCCCTTTCTCTCAACTCCACATTTCTTCCCCCTCAGCTACGCTCCCACCATGCACCACCATCACCTGTCCCCAGACACATGGAGGAAGGAACGAGATGGTTTCCAGAAGCAAGGCCTTTTACTTCTGAACGCCAAATTGGGGCTGGCTGTGAGTTCTTTGTGTAGCCCTGGGGGAAAAAAAAATTCGTGGCAACATTAAAATTAGATTTTTGTTGTCATTTTCTCTCCACGGGTGTCTTTGCCAGTTTGAGGGAAAAATAAGCTGTTTGTGCTAAAGCCACAGAAAGTAGGAATAGACCATTTGGCACATTAAGGCCACTCCGCATTCAACATGACTGGCTGATCCTGTATCTCAACACCATACCCGGACTGTCTGTTCGTACCTCTTCAATCCTTTAGTGTCTAGAAATCCACCTGGATTAAGGTTTTGCAAAGATTTGTTGCCTGGGTTATGGGTGAAGTTGACTTGCTCGCTGAGCTGGCTTGTTCTCGTTCAGATGTTTTGTCACCATGCTAGGTGACATCATCAGGGAGGCCTCTGATGAAGTGATGTTGTTCTACTCTGCTTAGAACTTATACTGTCCGATCCGCAATGGTGAGTCGCCATTTCCAGTTCTGTTCTGTATGTGTTCGTACGAGGAGTCGAATTCTGTATGTTTGTTGATTGCACTATGGGTTGAGAGCCATGCCTCTGGGAATTCCCATGTATCTGCGTTTGGCTTGGCCTACTATGGTTATGTTGTTCCAGTTAAACTGATGGCATTCGATAACAGTACACTTGGTCAATGAAGGCCATCAGTTTAACTGGAACGACATAAAGCTGAAGCCAAACACAGACCTGCATGGGAATTCCTGCAAACATAGTTCTCAACCCATAATGCAGTCAACAAACAGATAGAATTGGACCCCATATACAAGCCCATACAAAACAAAACTGGAAATGGCAACTCACCATAACGATATGGACAGTATAAATTCCAAGCGGAGTAAAACAACATCACTTCATCGGATGCTTCACTGTTGTTACCTAGCATGGAGACAAAACATCTGAATGAATCAAGCCAGCTCAGCGAGCAAGTCACCAACCCAGTGAATCCGTTTCTGTTCTGAACAAATTCAGTGACTTGGCCTCCACAGCCTTGTGTGATAGAGTTCCACAGGTTCGTTGAGTGAAGAGATGACTCCTTGCAGTAAGCTGATGTCCCCTGCCGCCACACCCCAAACCTGGAGAAACAACATCCCTGCCTTCAGCCTGCCCAGCTAACCCTGTCAGAACATTGTGTTTTCAGTGTGGTCCCCTCCCGTTCCTCTCAATTCCAATGAAAACAGAGCAAGTTAACTTAATCTCCCCTTTTTTGACAAACCTGCCGTCCCAGATTCAGTTGCGTGATCTTTTCCTATAGTGTGTATATATCTTTCCTTGGGTAAGGAGACATAAGCTGCTTGTAGTACTTCAGGTTTGATCCCATCAAGCCCTTGTACAGTCCATAAGACCGTAAGACATTGGAGTGGAAGTAAGGCCATTCGGCCCATCAAGTCCACTCTGCCATTTAGATCACGGCTGATAGGCATTTCTACACCACTTCCCTGCACTCAGTCATAGTAAGAATACACTGTTCCTGTCCTCATGGAACGCTGGATAGGCTGGGACTCTTTTTTAATTGGAGTATAAGGGGTTGAGAGGTGACCTTTTGTAGAAGTTTATAAAATCATGAGGGGCATTGATAAGGTGAATAGCCAAGATCTTTCCCCAGGATAAGAGAGTCCAAAAGTAGAGGGCATAGGTTTAAGGTGAGAGGAGAAAGATTTGAAAGGGACATAAGGGGCAACTTCTGCACACACAGGATGGTGTGTAAAGAGGATGAGCTCCGGAGGAAGTGGTAGAGACGGGCACAACACAACATCCAAAAGATATGCACAGGTACATGGATAGGAAAGGTTTAGAGGGACCTGAGGCTAGTTCAGTTTAGGAAACCTGGTCAGCATGGACGTGGTGGTCGAAGGGCCTAACTCTGTGCTGCATGACTCTAAATATTTGATTCCCATGTTCAAATTGTTGATCTAAGCATCATCCAACCTTTTGCTTTCATATTGGCTAGGAAGTCGGTGAATCACAGGAACGGTTGTGCTGTTTGACTGATGACTGGAGCAAGGAGCAATTCACGTGATAAACTCCAGGAATAGATATAATTACAATTGACAATTCAGTGGAACAACTTGAGTTCATTTTAAGACTACATTGCGGATGTTAAAGGGATCTGTTGATAAAGTCTGGCATGTTTTGATGTTCTGATGTTTTGTAGTTACTGGCCTTGGCTAACCATAAGCCCAGATGAGTGAACCATGCCAGGTAATTGTCTTGTCTTGCATACCGGAGTGCTGAATTTGCTTGCCTGTTTGCGTTTTCTGCAGTGGAGTTGGGAGGTGGAGAGGAACAAGCTGTTAGTTGGCCAAAGTTTATAAGAAAGTTGTGCACTAACACACGTTCAGTACAGCTGTTACTGTCCCTGTTGCTGCTGCAAACGAGATCATTGTTTTGTTGACCTCTTTCCTGTTCATTACCACCAGCTGTTTGCATAATTGCTTCTGTGCTAAGTTGACTTGGGAGCCTGAATGATGCATTGAACTAGGACTTGGGTTGGAATTCAACCGAATGGTGAGATCATAGTCTCCTAGTTCTGGCTGTTAATCCAATGGAAAAATGTATATTTTGCATGTGATATGAAGGGAACAGAGGCTGGTATACTGTTGCCAAGTCACTCAATATTTACTTGCGCACAATATGTTGGCTGTGGGCAGCCAGCTTGGAGTCCGTTCCCTGATCATAGGTTCTAAATCTCCTGGTGATTTTGGTCAAACAGAAATTCCTGATTGGCTTGGGTTAACAACCCCCAAGTCATGGACACCATAGTCAACAAGGTCCACCTGCTTCCAATCACTACGACACTTCCCAATTTTCTCATGGAGATTATATTGGGGGATTTTGTTTTGTCACCATTTTGACCTGAAACAGTGGTGCAATATTGAAAGATGCATTGTGTTTCAAAAACATCAAGTATGTGAAGGTGTGTTGCAAACCATGCTAAAACTTTGTGGGATGGGGTGGTGGAGCTGGTGGTGTGGAGGGTAGAAAGAAGAGTTTGAATTGGTAAAGTCTGTATGCTGGAAGATTTGTGTTCGACCAGAATAATGGAAGCTGTCTGTTGCAGTTATTGGTTCTTCAGGGATTTTTCTTTTTGAAAAGCAAACACCCACCCTATAGTCTGACATTGGTGCCAGCCTATGCCACTCATTAACATTTCTGATTGCTTTCTTTTGACCAGTCCTGTGAAGGTTACAAAATATAAAGATATAAAAGTTTGAGAACCTGGGTTGAATGCGATAAATCAGTTGTCAGCACAGCATGCATCTGAATGTCTTCTCTTGAGTTACATTCCTGAGAACTTTAATGCATATTGACAATAACTGGTAGATAGCTAGATGTTGGTGCTGGCAGGCTGTTGAGCACATCCAAATTTTGTGCTTATCTGTGGTATGTGTGTTCCTGGTACAGCCTGCATTTATTGCCTATCCATATTGCTCTTGAAGTTGGTTTCCTGAACAGTTGCCTGTATAACGTACACATACAGAGTGCCATTGATGTGTGTTCCTGGACCCATCACAATTACAATAAAGGAATAATAGTGTATTTCCATGTGTGGACTAGTGCGTGACTAGCAACTGCTGGTATTCCTATATACTCGCTGGCCATCTGCTATATGGCAAGGATGACAGTTTTGGAAGATGTTGCTGAAGAAACTTTTGGCAAGCTGCAACAGTGCATTTGTAGATGGTGCCATTATCTGACAATCCGGACAGTTTGGAAACAGGCCATTTGGTCCAACACGTCCATACCCGATCCTTGTAACCCTGTATTTCCCCTGGCTAGCCCACCTAACCTACATATCCCTGGCACTATGGGCAATGTAGCATGACCAATTCACCTAACCTGCACGCTGTTGAACTGGAGGAAATTAGAGCACCTGAAGTAAACGCTACGCAGACACGGGGAGAACGTACAGACTCCACACATACAGTCACCTGAGTGTGGAATTAAACCTGGGTCCCTGGTGTTGTAAGGCAGAAGTGCTAACCACTGAGCCACTGTGCCAGTATAAGAGAGCTTGCCAACAAGTGGGGCTTCTTATTCAATGGAGCTCATTTATTCATGCTAGAGGGTGCGGGCTACTGCACCTGCAAGAGTAGTGCCTTTTTATAGAAGCACAAATTTTGAGGACTTGGGAGGAGAGTTACTTGCAACAGAATTCCTAAAGTTTGACCTGCTCTTTGTAACCAGTATTTGTGATTTGTCGACTTTAGTTTCCCCTCAGCAGCAGGCACTCAGGAGGCTGTAATGATAATACCATTGCCGTCATTGGGAGGTAGTTAGGTCTGCTGTTCTGCTAAATGGCAATGGTCATTGTTTGGAAGTTGGGTGGCAGGAATGTTACATGCTACTTCTCAGCCAAGCCGGAGTATTGCCCCAAGCTTTGCTGTGTACAGGCAAAAAGTGCTTCATTATTCTTTATCTGAGGGACACTGCAATCATCCCCTTTTCCAACATTGTGATGGAGGGAAGGTTCTTGGTGATGCAGCTGAAGTTGGTCAGGCCTAGGACTACCAAGAGCAACTAGGGGTCTTCTGATGCAGTGGTGATGTTCCTACCTCTGTCTAGCTTCAAGCCCTACCTGCCCCAGAGGTGTGAAATAATATCTCTGAACAGGTTGTGATTAGAAAATATGCCAGAAGAAATCCTGCATTGATGTTCTGGGACTCTAACAAACACACAACTAACCTCTCTCTTTTTGTGTTACGCCTGACTCTGTCCATGGGAGAGTTTTTGGCCTGATTCATATTGACTTCTCATTGGTCTCAATGAGGACAGTGATTGGGTATAAATTCAACTCTGGATTGAACATGATATCAAAGCAGTTAGGATAAAATTTATCGTCCAGTTGAATTGTTTTCCTGCCCCATACCATGCTCGTGTAATTGTGTGCTTGTCCAGTTTATCGCCATGCTGCAGAGATGGAAATTGCTGGTAAAAGGAAATTTGCATTTGAAGTGGCTTTCTTTTAGGGTAGATTATTAATCCATTTTCATTTCTCCTAACTTTAATCATCCCTCTGCATTCTTTAATCTGGAATGGAAGCCTGCATAAGGCATGTCTGTTCTTCAAGTAAAAGTTTTCTGCATAGGGAAAAGGAATGTTTTTACAATTTGGATTACATTATTGTGATTGCCTTTTTAATCAGTCATGGGGCATGGGTGTTACTGGTTGCCTACCATTTATTGCCTGTCCCTAGTTGCCCTTTAGAAGGTGTGGTGAGCTACTTTCTTAGACCGCTACAGTCCACAATGCCCTTCAGGAGGGAATTTGAGGATTTTGACCCAGCGACAGTGAAGGGACGGCACTATACTTGCAAGTCCGAATGGTGAGTGACATGGAGCGGAGCTTGTAGGTGGTGGTGTCTGCACATATTTGCAGTCTTTGTACTTACAGATGGACTTGGTTATGGGTATGGAAGATGTTGTGTGAGGATTATTTTGGTAAGTTTCTTTAATGGATCTTTTGGATAGTAACAGCATTGTGTACTGAGTGTTAGTAATGGAAGAAGTTGATGCTTGATGTGGTAGCAATCTGTTTAAGCTACTTTGACCTGAATGGAGTCAAGCTTCTTGAGTGTTATTGGAACTGTACTCGTTCAGGCAGGTGGGGAGTATTCCATCACACACCCCATCAAGTTACATAAGGAAAACAACTCCAGCAATATTTCATATCTTAAGCTCAAACAACTGCCATATGGCCGCTGCTCCCAAATCCAGTGCATGTGATATTTCCATTTTTAATACATCTCCCTTAAGCTTTTCCTGAATGAGATTTGTACTTCAAGGCATTTGCAACCTCATTTCACCCAGGTCGCCTTCAATCTGGACTCAACTCTGAAATGATGGGGTGCCAATCCACTCCAGTGGCCAATCGCACTAATTATATTGAGCCTTGACTGGATTTGAAGCAAATTGACTCTTGTCCTGGTTGTACCTCATGGAGAGGTTTTTGGATGAGAATGCAGCATAGTGACTAAAGCTATATTGCACTTGGATTGTTTTTTACGTTTGGAAGTGGGTGAGTGGGGAACTGGTTAGGTTGCAAAATGCACTTGGCAAACATTATGCATGAACTCACTTACAACAAATTGCTATAGAGACTTTCTTTTTGGTCTTTATTAACGTTTTGGAAAGTTTGGGAAAAATTGCTGAATTAAGTGCAACCTGATCTTAGCCCATTGAGGTTGCTTTGTAATTGGCTAAATGAGGAACCAAGCCAATGTAAATAGTATGCAGGCCAACTCTCTCTCTCTCTCTCTCTCTCTCTCTCTCTCTCTCTCTCTCTCTCTCTCTCTCTCTCTCTCTCTCTCACTGTGTCTGTGTGTCTCTCTCTCTCTTTCTCACTGTGTCTGTGTGTCTCTCTCTCTCTCTCTCTCTGTGTCTGTGTCCTCTCTCTCTCTCACTGTGTCTGTGTCTCTCTCTCTCTCTCACTGTCTGTGCTCTCTCTCTCTCTCTCACTGTGTCTGTGTCTCTCTCTCTCTCTCTCTCTCTCTCTCTCTCTCTCTCTCGTCTCTCTCTCTCCTCTCTCTCTCTCTCTCTCTCCACTGTGTCTCTCTCTCTCTCACTGCTGTGTCTGTGTCTCTCTCTCTCTCTCTCTCCTCTCACTGTCTCTCTCTCTCTCTCTCTCTCTCTCTCTCTCTCACTGTGTCTGTGTGTGTCTCTCTCTCTCTCACTGTGTGTCTCTCTCTCTCTCTCTCACTGTGTCTCTCTGTCTCTCTCTCTCTCTCTCACTGTCTGTGTCTCTCTCTCTCTCTCACTGTCTGTGTCTCTCTCTCTCTCACTCTGTGTCTCTCTCTCTCTCTCACTGTGTCTGTGTCTCTCTCTCTCTCACTGTGTCTGTGTCTCTCTCTCTCTCTCTCTCTCTCACTGTGTCTGTGTCTCTCTCTCTCTCTCTCTCACTGTCTCTCTCTCTCTCTCTCACTGTGTCTGTGTCTCTCTCTCTCTCTCACTGTGTCTGTGTGTCTCTCTCTCTCTCTCACTGTGTGTCTCTCTCTCTCTCTCTCTCTCTCTGTCTCTCTCTCTCTCTCTCTCTCACTGTGTGTCTATCTCTCTCTCTCTCTCTCACTGTGTCTCTCTCTCTCTCTCTCTCTCTCACTGTGTCTCTCTCTCTCTCTCTCTCTCTCTGTGTCTGTGTCTCTCTCTCTCTCTCTCACTGTGTCTGTGTCTCTCTCTCTCTCTCTCTCTCTCTCTCTCACTCTCACACTGTGTCTCTCTCTCTCTCTCTCTCTCTCACTGTGTGTGTCTCTCTCTCTCTCTCTCTCTCTCTCTCTCTCACTGTGTCTGTGTCTGTCTCTCTCTCACTGTGTCTGTGTCTGTCTCTCTCTCACTGTGTCTGTGTCTCTCTCTCTCTCTCACTGTGTCTGTGTGTCTCTCTCTCTCTCTCTCTCTCTCTCTCTCACTGTGTCTCTCTCTCTCTCTCTCTCTCACTGTCTGTGTCTCTCTCTCTCTCTCTCACTGTGTCCTGTGTCTCTCTCTCTCTCTC